>NC_064303.1:100661457-100876470 GCF_023373825.1 Bactrocera dorsalis
GGAGACACCTATGTGAGCTGTTATATTGCAGAACATAGAACACTAACAGTATGAGCTCCACTGTGACGCATAAAAGTCCAAAGAAAGTGCTGACCAAGTCCGTTGGTCTGGAATATGATGCTCCAGTGAAAAACTTTCTGCGATTCGAGCCCGTTGGATAGACAACTCAAACAGAGGCGCCCAAACAATCAAAAGCAAGATCAAGTGCGTAATGACCTTTCTGCACATAAGATGTAAAACTGAGGTGACCTCGCAAAGACTGTAAGGTAACTACCGAAGTTTTGTGTTCCTTGGACACGACCGGCATACCGTTTGCAGTACCAAAGAAGGAGAAGAAAAGAGTTCTGTCGTTTCTGAATATTTTTTTTTTTTTTAACTTAGTCCACTTCTTTCCAACCAAAAGCCTTTAAATAATGCTGTTGACAACTATCAAGTTTTACTGAAGTATTACGTAAGCTCTTCAGAAACCTATTCGACAAATCGTACATTACCCTCCTCCGATTGCCCCATTTTACCTCGCTAAATGTGCAAAACATAAAAACCGAATGGTTTCCCATTGGAATTCATCTCCGCGCCAATCGATATACAAATGAAAGGGATTTTTTCATGATTGCGTCCAGAAAGGGGATGAGTGTAATATGCTTTACTTGATAGCTCACATTTCTGTTTCGCTCGTTGTACGTCAATAGCGACTGCTCTTTGCTGATATGGCTATCTAACCATCTAGTACGAACACCCATCCGTTTAGTGGTTCTATCGGCTGCCGTCAATTTCCTTTGCTTCGTTTGTCACTTTGATTACAAATTGACATTGATTGGGGCTGAAATGGTAAAGGCGAAATTTTAACTTCTCGCCAGTGAAAGTTTAACGCAAATAACTTCTGAAACTAATTTTTAATGAAGGATGCACTAATAGGGGATGAAAGACTGAGGAGTTGAGCTTAGAAATCCTCTTGCGTGGCATAAGCAAAGCAGATCGTCAAATCAAAACAGGAAATTAGCAATGATGCGAAAGGGATGACGCAGAAAGTTTCCACGAACTTATACAAACAAACTTTAACATAATCGCCTTGGTCGGATATACGATGAGGTAGAAGTGTAATTGATGATTTTGTTTAGGAAAGCAATTTTCAATACTTATTGTATAGTTTTGTATATTTCATATGTAGTTACTTTGGAAGGGCTTTAAGAGTTAGCAATACAGTAAAGTTTTCAGTAATAATGCTAGGTTAAGATATAAAGCAGGAAGAAATGGCCTGATGAATGCAAAAGCTAAGAATTTCAACTGTTATATGTAATCTTATTTATTTAGTGGAAGTTGAATTCAACATATCGTCATCTGAAATGCAGGCCAACGTTTAATCATATGAATTGAACTTGAATTTTTATTGCTTAAAGTTCACTATAAGCATATTATACATGCAATATAGTAAAATTTCAAGTTTACGTTCTCAGACATAACCGATATATAACCAATATATAACCATTTTATAACCTATACATAAATTCAATATGAGTGGTATCTCTTATATCGTTTTTACATCGCCGTCAGATATAACCGATATATAACCAATATATAACCAATTTATAACTCAAACTAAAATTATTTTCAATATGAGTAGTTTCTATTATATCCTTTTTACTTCGCCGTTAACTTATTTTTTAAATGTTCAATTAACGCTCTCAGAAGTAACCAACATATAACCATTTTATAACCGAACATAAGTGTTGTTTCAATAAGAGTGGTTTCTATTATACGGTTAAGTTAGTCTGTCAGGCCAATAAGCTACGCATACACCAGTTAGGTCTTTTGCCAGATTGAGTTTTGGTGCTAAATCCAAGAGGAGTAGTCAGCATTTAGAATACCTGCTCTTGGCGCAAATTTTAACACACTCTGCGGCCTCACTATCGATACCTCTTCCTATGTGTCAAACCGTGGGGACCGCAGATGCTTACAGCGAAGTCTTACCAATGCGGGACAAGTGCACAAAAAATGCTCCAATATTTTCCCTGACGCCCTGCTCTAAACATTTCCAACCGTCTACTCCATCTGTCAGCCCCACTCTCCAGTAGGTACATATTCCGCCAGTCTAAGTGCAATACGATATACTTTTTAACCTTTTTTTCGCCAGAAATCGGTATTTAATCTTCACATTCTTATCTAATGAGCTCCAGATCAAAATAAATAAATAAATACGTAGAACATAATTTAAATGCCTGTAGAGAAAGAAAAATACGAAGATTCCATTTGAAATGCAGTGCATCCGCTTCAACACAAGCATCAAGCGCGACGATACTGTCATTCAACACAACAAAGGAGCGAAGAAAACTTCAATTAAAGCTGAGATTTCAACACGTTCTACACTCTGACACAATAAGCTCTGTCAGCAAAGAGTTAAAAACACGTCAGTATTTATTCATTAGAAGCAGGGCAACGAAAGAAATAACTTAAAAGCCATAAAAAGCGGCAGCGAGCAAAAGAAGGTGCGAGATGTGTCACGTAAAAATTAGCAGGAATTAAAACTTGACCGTCTTAGGAGGCAAAACCCAAAGTTCGCCAAGTTTTCAGCAGCTGGTCCACGGCCTATAAGCAAACAGGGCTTAATAATGCTGAGCTGTATGGGATTTTTTTAATGCGCCTGCTAAAGTCATTAACAGGAAGGAGCACACTTGGAAGGCGGAAAGTCTTAACGCGAGCATGGCTGAAACTTTCATTTAGATTAATTGCCTTTTAATGGAAGCGGTCTGCAGCAGCTGCAGCTGTGAGCGAGTAAACAAATAAAAAAGTAATCAAAAGCAAAATGGACGAAGAAAATGCACAGCAGCTTAAGCCAAGAACTTACGGTCAACATGCGGACGAGCAAACGGCTGGTATTAAACAAACTATAGAAAAATGGAGAAGAGACCGAAATCCATAACCGAAAAAGGATTTTCAATTCCTTTCCTACGCGAAGGTGGACTGGCAAAGTTGCCATGTTGCAACAAAAAATATGCACGAAGATAATAATTTTATATTGAAAGCAGGCCATGGCAGAGCACAAACTGTTTTGCATAGACTCGAACATTTCGGCATCAGCATTGCTTGCACGAGCAAAGTTCGTACCATAAAACTTGCCAAGTGTGCGCAGCTGTGCACCTTGCCCAAAGCTAAGGGTTGAGCGAATGCCGCCACCACAGAGTTGCGGTGGCAAAGACCAACAGCAGGCAGCGGCGTGTAATGAAAGTGGAGTTGATGAAAAAGGTGAAGCGAAATGAAAAAGGTAAAGTTGCAAAAAATTTATGCAAAACCGAAGCGCTGCGCAGCAAAGCCGGCAAATATGCTGCCGACTACAATGGAAAAAAACAAAAATCTCCAGCATCTTGTCTGCATTTGTCTGTGCGCTTGTTTGTGTTTGTGTGTGTGTGTGGGTGACTGCTGGCTGAGCTGCTGCTGGCCATGCCAGCGGTGCGATTGATTTTCCATTTTCGACATAACGAACATTGTCGCCGGGCCAAAAGTCAGGCATATTAAAGAGCGCCCGAAGTGCAAAAACTGCAATAACGGTGGGGATAACGGACTGTATTTATGTGTGTGTAATGTATGTTTGGCTGTGAGATGAGGGTCTAGCGCAGCTGTGCGGAGTTTGGCAAAGTCTGACAATCTGCAAATATTGGAAAATACTTGTGAAACAAAAAGTAATCATATTTTGCAGTCACTCACACACACACACAGACACACAAGCACTCGCATAAATGTTTATTTGCATAATTTTTGCTCTGGCCCGGAGCTTAGAAACATACATATGTACGCTGTTAAATATTTTCCATTTTCCAATTTACAAGCACCTACTTGTGTGTGTGTGTGCGTTCGCACTCACATTTATTTGTTTGTTTGCCACTCGCTTCTAAGTGTTTGCCTTAGTAATAAAGTGATTTGCTGTTGTGTACCCAAAAACTTTAACGGTCATTATTTTGAAGGCTCCAACACAATGTAGCGCCTAACTGTGTAGTCTGTCCGTGCGCTGCTGCTCTAACTTTCAGTGACAACTGTGTGCGCCTCCAGCCGCTTCCATTTTGGTGATTTTCCTTTCGCTCATGCAGATTTTCATATTTGCATAAGTTTATTGTTTTGTTTGTTGTTTTGACAATATGATTTGAAATACTTAAAAATTCAAAAGTTTTTGCGAAGAAAATATTTTTGTTATTGCTTTTTTTTGTTGTTGATTTATTGCAGTTTCATTGGTTGCGCAAAAATAAATTAATAAGGCGGGTTTTATTGCGGAAAAGTAAACAAAAGGCAAAATTCAAATGAATTTTTTTTAATATTCTGCCGCGGCTGCGGGAGGGTCCTTCAAAATTCTAAAAATTTCTATGCGCCAGTAAGCGCACTTTCACTTTGTTTCCTGTTGAGATTGTTGGGAACAATTTGCAAAGCAAATGCTTGATTTGCAGCCTTCATTTGATATTGGTGAGTGAGTAGATTCTTGAAAGAAATATTTTCTATTTGTTGAGTAAAAATTTGAAGAAATTTGGTAAATCGGTGGTAGCTCTTTCCAATATAACCTTTTATCATTTTCGAACATAATTTTGAGGGTGAAACTCTCTGAGAACGTGACAAAAATATACGAAATTGCAAAAAAGCAACTTAAAAGAGGCTTTGAATTTTATTTTAAGAAAGTCTAAGGCCATAATATTGGGTAGTCGAAAAAGTCATTTAATATTTCTAATCAAACAAAATTTTTTTTTTGTATTTTTACCAATAAAAAAATAAACTTTTATACCCTGAATATACCCTAAGTTTGCAATGAAGTTCGAAACAGTTAAAAAGACATTCGTCACCCAATAAAGTATACGCAGTGTATTTCTTAAAAAAACCGAAAATTTCCTATATAGGATGAAATGCA
The DNA here is from genome assembly GCF_023373825.1 of Bactrocera dorsalis. Classification (NCBI taxonomy): domain Eukaryota; kingdom Metazoa; phylum Arthropoda; class Insecta; order Diptera; family Tephritidae; genus Bactrocera; species Bactrocera dorsalis. The sequence goes on from NC_064303.1 coordinate 100,666,340, forward strand.
CATTATATGAAGTGTGCTCAGAAAGTTACGGGAAATTCGCGAGCATGGAGAGTTCAATTCGTTGTTTACTTTGTTTGTAACAGCCGTTAAGGTTAAACGTGTTTTTATGAGTTTGGCCATTTTCCTTTGTTGAAAGGACTGAATCAAGAACTTTTATCGAATATGCGTAAAAAATGAAATGATGTATGTGAGATGTTAAAAAAAGGCGATTATGAGTCGATTATGAGTAAAACAAGAGTTTACGAGACATTTTTTTGAAGGTTCTTAATATGAAAACATGTCAGCAACATTTATAGCAATATTTATTGCAAATTTTAGTGAGAAATTTCCTCAATTTTTTACAAAAACAGCAGCGAATGAAAAATACTCAGGATACACTAAAAAAAGTCAAAGACAATGCAAAAGTACTAAAATTGTGATAACAGGTAACGAAACATGAGATTACTGATATTACGTTGAAACTAAGACTCAAATGTCCTGAAGGTTATACCTACTATGTTCTTCGACTTTAATACCATAGTGCCGAACACACGGTGTGGAAAAATAACTCATGGCTTTTATACCACGAAAATGTACTTGCTCACTCTTCATTGCTTGTTCTTGAATTCTTGGCCAAAAACGACATTGTAACGAAACGCCAGCCTCCCTATTCGCCAAACATGACTACGTGTGACTTCTCCTATTTTCAAAAATTAATAAAGGGCCGACGTTTTACAAATATAATATAGAAGGCTTGTCAAAAATCGAGTTTGAGAAGTGTTTCGACGATTTGAGGAAGCGCTCCTACCACAGCATTGAATTCCAGAAAAACCTTCCCAGCGTAGCAAAACTCACCACACCAGAGAATAATATTACAATTAACATCTGAGAAGAACATGCTCGATGACACTACAAATACGAATACCAGCAACTAACAAAAGGATTGTGGCACTCAACATCGCTTTCGCTTAGAAAATTAGTTACGTAGGCTGCTATATATACATATTTTCTGGACTATGCAACACTAAGTGTTGTCAGGTGCAATCTGACATTTCCATTGGAAAGTTTGACATTTTTTAGCATAACATCACTCAGAACGTTTTGTCATTTAATCGTGAATTGTTTTATTTACAGGGAATTAAAAAATTCATCTCGGCCAAAAAATGGAATTAACTCGTGAACATTTTCGTGCGATCATTTTTCACAACTTTCGACGTGGATTATCACGACAAGAGTGCATCGATGAACTAAAATCTTTGTATGGCTATGAAGTAGCATCTTATAGCACTGTGAAAAACTGGTACAACGAATTCAATCGTGGCCGACGCTCGCTCAAAGACGAATTCCGTGAAGGTCGTCCAAAAACAGCCGTTGTGCCAGAAAACATCGATGCCGTACGTGAACTGATAATGCAAGACCATCATGTAACATACCTTCAGATAGAGGCATGCCTATGCATTTCTCCCACCAGCATACATTCGATATTGCATGAACACCTGGCCGTAAAAAAGGTTTGTTCTCGTTGGATCCCGCACAATTTGACACCTTCTCAATCGAAAAATTCGCGTAAAAGTTAATGGTGTAATAAGTGAGCAATGTCCAATTGAAAACGGTATTCCACAAGGCTCTCCTTTGTCCGTAACACTTTTCCTTATAGCTTTCGATCATTTAAGCCGTATAATAAATGAGCATAAATACTTTAAACACTTACTATATGCCGATGATCTTTATATCTTCAACATCGTGCGAAATTCAAATAATTTTACTAACCAAATTAACACTCTTTTTAACAATATCTTAAGCTGGTGTCTTATCAGTGGCACTAAAATCTCCACTAGTAAATCTAAACACCTACACATATGTAACAAACGAAATTGTAATAATATCTCATTAAGCATCAACAACTGTAATATTATAGATGTAAATAAACTTAAAATCTTAGGCTTAATATTTAATCATAAGTACACATGGAATGATCACATAACACAATTATGTTCATCACTACATAATAGATTAAACATAATCAAGTGCCTCAGCAATATAAAATTAGAAAGTAATTCCAACACACTCACACACATAGTTAAAGCAATAATTCTGTCAAAAATTGACTATGGGTTCCCTATATTCTGCAAAACATCAAAAAGAAACTGGTCAAAGATGGCGTCAGCATACCACACTGCAGCCCGACTCGCCATTGGAGCTTTCCGTACTACCCCTATAACAAACATTTTAGCCGAAGCCGGGTTACCTACCTTAGAAAACAGATTGCTTTACATCACCAGAAGCATGATTACGAAATTGATCAATGCCGAAGGCTCTCCTGTTAAAGCCGCACTAACAAACAGGCTACTCCGGAAAAGAAAAACCAGGAAAACCTCAGCCTTGCAAACGCTGATTCATGCTGCAAAGGAAATGAACGTTCTTTTAAAAAATCCAGTGATCCCAAGTCTTCGAGCTCCCCCTTGGAGTCTTATAAAAACATGCGTTATTCTGGATTTGGCTAAATTTAAAAAAGAAATTACACCACCAGACGTTTACTTAAAATACTTCTCAGAAATAATAAGTTCTCACAAATATTGGGATACACTCTACACAGATGGATCAAAAGATTATAATAATGTGGCCTTCAGTGTCGTTAAGGAAAACTCTGTAATCATGTCAGCTATACTACCTCCTTTTGCCTCAATTTTCACGGCAGAAGCAACAGCCATCCTGCACGCTTGCCTAATAGCAAAAAAGAGTAGACGTAAGCATCTCATCTTCAGCGATTCTTTATCGTCGCTCCAAGCCATACTAAACGTCAATTACGCTGATCCAACTGTTTCTCAAATTAGAGATATCCTCATCAACAATATTAGTAAAATTAAGTTATCATGGATACCCAGTCACATTGGTATACAAGGCAACACTCTAGCCGACTCCCAAGCCAAATATGCGACAAGAGCTCCCTTAAAACTTATAAATACCAACAATAAAAAAGACATTAAAAATCTTGCTAAAAAGTACTATCGTGAGGCCGAAAATGAACACTGGAGCCGATACTCCCACTATTACAAAATAATAAATCCTCAACGAAGATCGCCTCTTTTCCCTACAACTATATCCAGAAGACATTGCATAGTATATACTCGCTTTCGGTTGGGTCACACCAAATTAACACACAAACATATATTGGAAAACTCCCAAACACCAGTTTGCCCATATTGTAATACCGAGAATCTCACAACTCAACATTTAATACAAAACTGCACATCATTGGAACACAACCGTCTCAACTTAAACTTAACAGAATTACTAACAAACGTAACACATACTACATAAAACAGTTCATTAAATTTATATGTACACTAGATATCTATTTGGAAGTGTGATACTCCAAAAAAACTAAACCATTATATATTAGTTTATCAATATTTAATATTAAGAAGCTGATGGCCTTAGTCGCCAATGCTGTAAACTCTTTAGAATGTTAAGGTGTAATTGTATTATCCTTTTCAATAAAATAATAATAATAATAATATCCACAAAACAAGAGTGTTTTTTTCATGTCCCGTCTAAACAGACTATTTTAAAGACTATTTTTGAAAGCGAAAATATTTTTTTCAGAAAACGAAAATTCCTTTGACAGTTATTATTTATTCAAAACAGATTCCATTTAACTGAGAATAATGTTTGGAACAATCAATCAACGCTTGCATAGATTTGTTTAGTATTTTATATAAATGTTTTTCGGCATCTCAATTACGGTTGCTTGAATGGCTGGAATATCAGTTTTATAGCTAGCATAAGGTAATATCACCATGTTGATGCTAACGCATGATGACTAATGAGAGAAAACCATATTTTCCTCAAAAACTAATTAATTTTCTGTATCTACATTTCATACTTGGTAAACAAAAGGCGACAAGAAACAAGTTTTCCTTAAAAAACAAATACTATTTTAACTCCTATTTAATCATGCAATCAACATTTTCGTATTACCTGAAATCATTACCTATCCATACTGTCATGCCTTAGGCGGTTAGACAGCTTCAAAACAAAATAATCTTTGTCTTGTTTAGTTCTATAAAATCTCTAAAATGTGTTGTAATGACCGAGTTTTGAATATTTTCCTTTGAAACTTCTACAAAATTATTAAGAAATATAAATCTTTGAAATAAAAAAGTTTGAATAAAATATTCAACTTTTTATATCAATGATTATTGATAATTCATGTCGACTTTTTTGCACGATAAACCCATGTAACCCCAAAAGCCAATAAATCCGTTAATGGAACCTCCCTTATGTTATATTTTACAGTATTTATTTTGATCAATAACTCCATCAAAATATTCTTTTCCGAACTTTATATCTATTTAATACAAAAAAGTTCATCCAACATAAAAACTGAAAAAAAAACTTGTAAATGCCCCTGTTACGAAATATACATTGCCATGTTATAGCTGTGCTTTTATTCCTATCAGTACCATCAAAATGGTTTCCAACAAAAAATTGAAGATAACTCCACAATATACGAAGCAAAAAGCTGTTCGGATATCTTTATAAGCCTCTTCGCTTGTATATGTATTTCTATTTTTGCTGTAAAAAAAGTGTGAATATATGAAATTGGAACCAGAGCACTAGCACTTCGGGTAGCTTGCGATTCAGGTAACTTGTAAATCTTTCCTATTATTTTTGTGAGATTCACAAATGATCAAATATGTTACTTTTGTACGCTGAAGAGGTTATATTAAGTGGGCTACGAAGCTTGTTATACCTAACACCCTATTAATTATATACGTAAATGATCAGCGGAACGTGCTGAGTCGATTTATCCATCTCCATTCGTTCTTCTCTTTGTAGTTATATACACACTGGTTCTAAAATTTTAGACATATCGTTCTGAAATTTTGCATAAATCCTTATCTCTTCAAGAAGCTGCACACTTATTGAAACGACCGATGTCGGACCACTATAGCATATGGCTGCCATACAAACTGAGCGATCGGACTCAAGTTCTCATATGGAAAACGTTTTTATTTGACGGGATATTTCCCGGAAAATTGGCACAAATTATTCTCTGCAGTATTGCTGTAATAACCGAAGAAAAAGTTAAGATTGGAGTACAATGACGTATAGCTGCCATACAAAGTGAGCGATTGGAATTAAGTGATTGTATGGAAATTTTTTTATTTAATAAGGTATCCTCATGAAACTCAGCACGACTTTTTCGCAAAAACCTCGCTACAATTTTTGAATATATGATTCAGATCAGACCAATATTGCATATAGCTGCCATATAAAGTCTCCATTCAAAATCTAGAAAAAACAATTTATGCTATAAAAAATTCACCTGTGAAACGTGTTATATCTTGGGTGCAGCAAAAGATAACGTTTTTTCTTTTTCATTAATAATTTAACGCCAATATCAAAAATAATAATTTTCATATTTTTACTTTTATTTTTTGAGTTTTAAAATAAGACCTAAAATTTTAATACTTACTCTGACTTAAATTTATTATATACTTTATTAATATTTTGTTATATATTTTTAGTGGATAAAATATAATTTTTTTTAAGTTATTTGCTTTCATACTCCTATTAATTTTTTGATCCCAGCATCTCCTCATAATTTTATGAATTTTTTCTTCGTCGCTATGAGCTCTCGACCTACAGGCAGGCAGACTCGCACTCAATGCACTCACCTCTCTAGCGCCACGCCCAAGTGTATTTCCATAAAAAATACACAGCCACTTTATGCTTACCTGGCACACATTCACTCACAGCCACTCACACACACAAACCGAATTATGGTTGCATAGATTGAAGGTTACGCTGGCAAATATGCATTTAAGCAGCGGAAAAAGGCACACATACATATACACCAAACTCTTTTTTCATATGCACCCGCCTGCAAATACATATATAGTTGGGGAAAAAGACGCACACAACGCTTTCACTTATCGTCGAGTCAGTTTGGTTTTTGCTTTGGGCGAGCGGCCCTTTGGAAAATATGAAATAAACAGCTATGCGTGGGGCAATACATTGATAACGGTAATGGTAATGCTGGGTAATGCTTCGGTGCACTACTTTTGCAAAGTGGAAAACATTAAAAGTGTGTCACGCACTTGCACGCACACGCCTACAAGCGCACAAGGCAAGGCATAAACGCCTCGACGCTCAACAACACACGCACCGGCACTCGGCGCGGCCGAGTTGAGGAAGCTGGTAAGTGCACCAGCCGTTTTAGCAACAAAATGCCCTACATATAAATCCGTTAAGTTTTAAATGTGATATTTAATGCTGACATCATGTGTATGTGTGTGTGTGTGTGGGTGTGTGAGTGAGTGTATGCGCTTGTGTGTGGGGCCAACATGCTCGCTTGCGAACGCACACGAGTGCACTTTGGTGTCTATGAGTGCATGCATTTCTCGGTCTCACTCACGTCAAGTGCCGCCCCAGCACGGGCATGCGATCCCCACAAGCACATAAACACACCCATACCAACACACATGCCTGTCAGTTGTGCACTTTTACTTTGTGCTACTGATTTCCTACTTAACTAACTGTATATGTGAGCTCGTATGGTGGCATGCATGAAATTTTACGTGCGTCTGTGTGTGTGTATGTGTGTGTATGTGCCAGAAACCTAGTTTTGAATGGGTACGAGCATAAAGTTGAAAGTATTTGAAAGCATATGTGTGCAACATACATGTAGGCGCATAACGTTATATATGTGTATGTATGTGGCACTGATATTTATGTGCGCTGCAGCTATATGTGTTTCTCACCACTACCAGCGCAATTTTCATGCGAAATTCCATTTACTTACCTATACATGTGTGGGTATGTGCGTGTGTCGTATAGTGGCAGCCGGAAGCTTTTATTGCAAAGCCGAAAATTCAACTTTAAATTGTTTGCAGCGCTCGTTTGTTTTCAATTTGCGTTTCTTTGGCGTTTTACAGCATTTCGCTGGAAAATATCTGCTTTTTTTTACTATTTTTTGACTCGCTCTTACTTTTTCACTTTTACGAACAACATTCAAGTTTATGCTTTCCATTTGCATTTTGACATGATTTTAATTACTTTCAAGTGAAGTTTGACCTTTCGCTTTCTGTTCGCTTAGTTTGCTGCAGTTTTACAGTTATTCGACGCAACTAGTTTCACATGCACATGAAATATAAAAAGCGAAAATATGCACGTGTGTGTATGTGTTGCAATTTTCGCCTAAATTTGCACATGTGTGTGCGTTATTTGCTTTTGCACTCTCTCACACACGCTTGGCTAAGTTGGCTGCGCGCCGCCACTTCACCTTCTGACACACTCCAAAATGCTGAACATTTTTCGTTTCAAAACATTTTCAATTATTTGAACTTTTCAGTAGCAAAGCAACGTAATAGCACTGTCATTTTGAAAACAAAACTTGCGACTTGTCAACATATAATTGAACAGTTCTTTCGGTACTCTTTTGACTTGTTTTCATTAAAGTAATTGCCTTGTTGTCGCTAAATTTCTTAAAAAGGTATACTACAGTCTAATGAGAAACAAAAATCTTGTTGCCCAAGCTGTCATGCTTGCAAAGTCGTATTATAACGGTATAAAAAGACAAAAAATGCTAAATTTCTACAATCTAAAAGAAAACTAGGCAAACTCAAGCAAGTGATTGAGCAGTTTTTGTGATACTTTATTCTTTAGTAAGCAGGCATATCTCTTCTTTTTAAGCGCCTTTGATCGTAGAGATGCACTAAAGCATTAGCCAATGGGTTTGGATGATCTCGGAGTTTAGATATATATTTCATTCTACTGTCCTCTTCTTCTTTCCTTACCATAGGAATACCAAGATCTTTATAAATATTTTCATTACGCATGTCGAACACGTCATTGTTCCAAGAATTTTCGATTGGAACCTTTGTATTATATCAATATCGGTTACACAGGTCGTACCTTATATATATGTAGATCCAAATCGGCTCACTAAAACTGTGTCATCCGCAAAAGTTAAAGTCAATACATTATTAGCTGTTGAAAGATCTGCTGTATATGGTATGATGTATAGAGTTGGACCTAAAACATTGCTTTGCGGTACACCAGCTTTTATCTGTCGTTCATTAGATATGAAATCTCCTACTTTAGCCAAAAATTGTCTATTATTTAAATAATACTTCAATATACAAATCTAGATGTAGAATTGTTTTCATCTTCTACAAAAAGCATTCATTCCATACCTTATTAAACGCCGGAGCTACTTCCAGAAATATTGCTGAACAATACTCGCTGTACTCAAAATCTTTTCTTATTTCGTTGGTAATTCTACTTACTTGCTCTATTGTGCCACGTTTGGCACGAAACCCGAATTGGTGCGTTAATATTATATTATTTTCGTGAAGGAAAGCAAACGACTTTTTCAAATACTTTAGAAAGACTGGATAGAAGACTGATTGGTATGTATAAGGACGGCTGTGTTAAGTTTTTTCCAAATTTATCTATCAGAATAATCTACAGCAATAATTGCTTAAAGTTGTTCTGTGGGCAGTTAAGTTGAACTACCTTTTCAAGTCCCTTATAAGCATGTTGAAGTTGACTGGTGGCTTGAATTTGAACACAGCTTCCTTATATATACACGTTTCAGTGCTAAATTTTTCCTCGCTGATATTAATTGAAGCTGACTGAAAGGAGAGCGATTTATCTGCCATTCTCGTCTTGCACGCTCTGATTCATTTACAAGCCTTTCTATTTCTCTGATTTTTCTGGGACCCAGTGGCTTATAGTTTTTGTTCGGTGTTGCTAAGGCAGCTGCATTAGTTATTATATCATTGAGATTTCTTATGCTTTCGTCAATATCTTTTTCTGTATTTATTTTGTACTCAATATAAATGTGGCTACTCACGTATACATAGACTATATTATATTTTCAATCGATATAATATTAGAAAGATATCACGAATTTAAAAATATAAGCATAACAAAATGTCAGTCAGCTAAGCTGTAACATAATATGTGATGTAGGCGTCATTATATTTCTAGTGTGAAGTCAATGTCGTGATATAAAGTGTAGCGTGGTTCACTCGCCCAGCTGGCTCCCAACGAAGCGGTAGTGTGCGGAATTGAATATAGTATAGTCGATGTTCACTTTTCAACGTTTATATGAGGTTCTCTCATTGAAGTGCGATGGGAAATGGAGTGATCAGCTAGTATTATGTATATGGTAGTATGTATATATTGTGATGCAAGTCACATGTGCTTCAAAAAAGTAACGTGCGTTTGCTATGAAAAAAATATTTTTAGAACTTAACCACAAGATTTAAAGATATATTTTTAATAATTAAGCTTTTTACTCTTAACCAATCACCCTATTGAAAGCAATGTAAATGTAAGAAATATTTATAGTTAAAATGGTCGCAGAGTTTCGTAGCATCTTATCTCTAAACCATAATTTAACAGCAAGGAAATTGGTAGCATTTTGTTAGCTTCGTTGCTCTTAAGGATATCCGCAAAATGTGAACCTAATTTTATGTGAAAATACACTCAACCGAAGAACATACTTAATATGAAGTTTAGAAGAAGCCAACCAATTCAATATGCTAAAGTATAAAGCGATCGAGAATACTAGTTATGGAAATATTAATTTCATAAATAATCGATTATTTTTTAAACGAAAACAATCGCTTGTTTTTAAAACAAATACTATCGATTATTTTTAGTCTACAGCTTTTAAATATTTTTAAATCAAAAATAATCGATTTTAGTTGGTTACGAATCCATAATATTTTATGTTTATTTTTTAATCGTATTAAGAGATTTTTTAATACAAAATAAATGGATTTTTAAATATAAAAAATTATCGATTTTTTTATGTATTGAAAAGGATCGATTTTGGTTACTAATGAACGAAGATATTTTAAGTTTTTTTTTTTATTTTATTAGAAGGTGGTTATGTCTATTTTTACTAATACATAATTAGTAAATAGTTTTAAATAAAACTCTATTTTGATTGGTAACGGCATTATGCAATTTTGTCTGTACCTTTTCTAAAGTTATTAAAAGCTTACAGAAAATCGTTAGGATTTTCGATTTTGTTTATTTTCAGAGCCTCTGTCTACTATATGTGTGCACAAAATCTTAATGGGAGGCTCAAATCATATACTTTCCACAAAGCTAAGAGAACATACATTTTAGCGATAGTTTTAAGGGAACAGCACTCAAATTATAGCCAAGAGCGACGTCCAGACGGATATAAAGCCGATTATGTTTCTGTTTCAGTGGAAATGAGACGTAACTGTATATTTATGTTAGTTTTTTCATTTATTTTGAAGCAATTAAATGAAATATTCGATAAATCGAGTTTAAAAAAAACGATAAATTTTTATCGATAATAAATAATAAAAAAAAATCCAATCGGTTATTGTCTACGGCAATGCTACAATGTACGTACAAATCGTTTAGATCGGATTTCACTATAATATAGTAGCAAGTCCTTCTCAGTTTCAGTAGAAAGGGGTCAGAAGAGGTTTTTAAATTTTCATTTTTTGTCTTTAGTTATTAGAAATTTTCGATTTATCGAAATTAAAAAAATCGATAGAGTGTTATCGCTAACAAATAATGAAATTCTCATGTATTTTGAAAAATTTTTTTAGAATTTTTCGATAAATCCAATTACAAAAAAAATTTATAAATTGTTATCGATAACATATAATGAAAAAATTATTGCGAGGTGTTGATTGAAACTCAAACAGACGTAGGGAAAGAATAAGCATTTTGACCTTTTAACTATTCTTGAACAAAAGAAAGTATATCTGTAGGCCTAAGTAGCCATAGAAATAAGATTTTGCCTCCTTTTTCTGTGTATGTGTATATATAGAAGTGCGTGCCGATACTTTTGGGCACATAAACGGTGTACAAACTTCCGTCAGCCTGATAAAATGCTTCCGTTGCTATATCCGTCACAGACGCTCACAAATCCTTATAATGCAAGTACGTGCCACATGAGCAAATGCAAGAGGGGTGTAAGCAAGTAATGTGCTCGCCAAAGGCGTGCAGCGATAAAGCAATGATGACGCACGCATTTTTGGCCATAAATGAGACTCCTGACGACAATATCTGCGCCATATGCATATCAGCAGAGCTATCAGCAGCAGAAACTACAGCCCAAGGCTGCCTTATGGCAGAGCGCTATCAAAAATCAAAGCCTATCTTCACGGCGCTGAGGTGTCTCCACTTTGCTGTTGCTACTTTGTAGCTGCTTTAGTGCCGTAGAAAACTTTTTGTGCATGGGAGGAGAAAATTTACATATTTAGTTCGCAATTTAGTGGCAGAAGTGTAAATTATTTTCCACTTTGTGACAGCAAACGAATTTTATACGCGCCTAATAGACGCCAACGATGCCACGTCACACAAATTTTTCTATGAATACCGACTTGGAAAATGCTGTTGTTGGTACGAAGAAAAAATACCAGCATATATGACAGTTAATCGCTTAAATGTGTGTATAGGCGAGAGAGAACCCGGTAAGCGAACACAACAGCAAATAGGAAATGGGATAACAGGAAAACAAGCCAATTGTTCGGCTTCAACGAGGCATGTAAATCTACACATAAAAGTTGAAATGAAAGCCAACTAAAACAACAACAACAACGCAGTGTATAGTGGCAATGAGTGGTGTAGACACAGCCAACAATATGTTGTACAAACACGCATGAGTGTGTATGTGTGTTTTATGCTGCTACTTTTTATGCTCGTGTGCACCCAACTAAAGTACAAGGACACCGGCACAGACACACACAGCTACACTTGCGCATACACCACAAGCAATTTGCGAGCAGTCCGGCTGCCGACAAGTCTACTCATGTGTTGAGGTTGTTGAGGTGTGGCAGGCAAACTAACAAGAAAGGTGGACGCACCGACACACATACACACACACACCTACAAACAATAGTTATATGTGCCATTCGCTTATGTTCACACTCACACTTTCACATTCACCACACATACAAGCAGTCGTGCGTTTGTTGTTGTGTTCTCATGTTTTTAGAAATTCTCACACATTCTCGCTTGTATAACAAAAGCACAATAAAGCGAGAAATTCTAATAAAAATGTAAATTTTTCACGCCAGACGTGTTGAGGGTTTCACCCTGCGCTCACTCATATGCATATTATATACATAATTTATATATATGTGTGTGTGCATTACCACACATCTACGTCATAATTTTGTATGCTTGTTTCACTTTATTGTCATAGCTGTTGTCAAACATGCTGTAAAGGTACCTGCACGAACAACAGCCTGGAAGGCAGTGGAAAGAGAAAAAGTTTTTCGTGACAATGGTTGTAGTTGTTGTACATTGCATATGTTAGTTAGATAGTTCAAATTGCCAAGTGCATTACTCGTATATTGTATTATACGGATATTCTCTGAGCAGGGTTCTGGATGATGAGCTGAGTCAACTTAGCCATGTTCAGATGTCCCTCTGTCTGTAAATTGGTAAACTATTTCCTCAGCTTTTAAGATATCGATCTGAATTGTATTCTCAAGATGCTGCTCGAGTATCGTAACCGCCGTTATTTGACCACTCTACCATGTTGCTGCCATATAAGCCAAATGATCGGTTTTAGGTCCTTCTATGGAAAATTTTTTTATTTGATCAAATATCATCACGAATTTTTCTCTGCTTTATTTTTGAAAAAAAAAAAACGCTATAATATCTGAACAAATCTTTTAGGCCGCACTGCTATATCTTATAGTTGCCATACAAACTGTACAATCGGAAGCTATTTGATGTTCAAAGACGGTCAGGAGATCGTTGAAGACATGCTTCGCTCTGAACGACCTTTCTCTTCATCAACTGACAAAAAAAATTGAAAATATTGAAGCATATGGTGCTTGAAAATCATCATCTAAGTCTCAGACAGATGTCAAGAGAGCTCAACATCTCTAGCGAGTCCGTTCGAATGATTTTAGAGGATATTTTAGGTATGAAACGCGTTCTTGCTCGACTCGCACCGAAAAAGCTGGCATTATTTCACAAAGAGTACGATTGTGACCAAGCCGAAAACGCAACGAAAACCATCGATCAACCACCGGACTCACCAGATTTGGTTCCGTATGCTTTTTCTTGCTCCCAAAACTGAAGTCGACTCTCAATTTTTAGTCGATCGAAGAGAAAAAATCAAAATTCACTGAAGGCGATGTAGGTGATGTAGGCCATTACAAAAAATGATTGAAAAGTGTTCCGCGGACTCGAAATCGTTGCCATAATTATATCATATCTTTTGGGGATTACTTTCCAGGCGACAAATAAATATTGTTCAAAATTAAATATTTTGCGTTTTATTTAGAATTTCCGGGTGCTTCTTTGTCACAATGTGTATCGATTTCCAACTAAAGGTGTGTGCCATTGTTGCCGTTGTGTCACAAACTTTTTATTCTTAGTAGTGGTGTTTTGAATAGAAACTCAGGGTTATTACTGAGAAATTGGACATCAAGGAATTGGCTATGGCGTATGAGTAACTAATAAAAAGGTGATTGGAAAGCTCATTTGGCACTTATTGATATTTTCACGATTTTTGCAGATGGTCATAAGTTTGAGATTGGAGTTGCGTAGGTGTGCCTTACGAACATGAGATTTGGAGTTAACGCTGTGGATTTTATGTCATCTTTAGCACTATTGATTACCGAGAGCTTAGTTTAGGTGAGCGTAATATAATATTACTCTGATTATTTGCAAAATTAGAGTTATAAAAGACTTCAAACTAAAACCTTCTTTAGATAAATATTGAGTTGTGTGGAGTTCCTAATGACACGCTCTCTCAAATTTCTGAAATCATAAATACACCCTATTTATAGCTAACAGGCTGAAAAGTTTCCATGTTTTTATAGAAAAAATATTTTGGGAACGAAATTCGATTTTATTATTTAACTTCGTGGCCGCCCAGGGATAAAAAGTTCCCGGTTTTATAGAAAAAAATATTTTTTTCACAAAATTCGGTTTTATTTTTCTAGTTCATGCCCACCCAGGGTTGAAAATTTCCATAACTTTAAAAGAAAAAATATTTTCGTAACGAAATTCGATTTTCTTATTTAACTTCAAGGTCACCCAAAGCAATATAACGACTATAAGGACGGCACGGCAAACCTTGCTTAAGAGATATGTCAAACTATCGGTTTACTTCTGTAGCGTTCCTATTGAAAAACTCGTTACTCGTATGAAACACTTTTTTACTCGAAGAAATATTTCTATGAAATTTGACAGGAGTTATGGACTAAAACAAGGGTGCAATCTCCAAAAAAATTGCTTCCATCGGATAACTAAGCGAAACTACCATAGAAACTGAAGATATGAATCCAGTCCTTATATGGAAATATTTTGTCTTTGTCAAGTGTGTTATAGCTCCAATGCAAACGAAATTAACGCTTTTTCTTGTTTTAAAATATACTTATTCAGTATTAAAGCACTCTCCCAAAAATTATTTAAATTTTTAAAACTACCTGACACTACTCATGCACCCTTTTTAATAATAATTCGCCATTTTTTGTTGACATTAACAGCATTTAATTTGAAAATATACAATACACATTTGACACACGTACTCCATTTGAAGCAGAAAACTAAGAGAACTAAAAATCTATGCACGAACGTGCTTGCCACTCTAACGGCGCATTTACAGCGAATGCACTGGCTGAGTGCTTAGTTGAGAACAGTTAAAGCGCTCGTGTTTCCCACGCTAAGCATAGCTTTTCAAAGCAGACAAAACTTGAACTCAGGTAACTGTACGTGCATGCACAACAAGGCGGGCGAGGGGATCGCATGGTAAATATGAACAAGGAAATGTGGAGATTTAACCGTTAGCTGTTTGTAAACGACATATGCAGCGGCAAATACTCATTTGCAGCGACACTGGAGGGCACTTCAGTTGCCTCATGGCAAAATGGCTGCACAAGTAAGTGTTAGTTTACCGCACACACGCACACACACAAGCGAATGTAATACTGGACAAGTGCATATATATTCATTACTTTGCTAACGAGGAGCTTAGTAAGCACTCAAAAGGCAAATAAAGTGGCAAATATATTCATTTAGCATTGTATTTGCTGCAAACTGTTGCCGCGCAGTGACCATGCTTGCCACCACCACCAACAATTGCTTGCCACTATGTTTTCTTTGGCGCGCTGAAGCCTTCGTTAGTCGCTCAAGAATATCATATTATTTGCTTAGCAATTTGCTGAATAATTTAAAGCGCTAGCTTTGCTTCGTTTACACCGTTACGAGTGCTCGTGCTCATGCCCGTGCCTTACATGTTGGTTGCGGTGCTTTTGTGCGGCGTTTTCGTAGTTCACACACACCCACACACCCCCGCTTAGCTACCTAAAATTTGTTATGCGTGTGTGTATTGCGAGTATTAACACTTATTCGCTTCGCCGTATTTATTTTACGCTCGCTTCTTTGTCACTGTCTTACGGTGTTTATTTTCGGTGCCGCATTAATGTGTAAGCTTGCGCGCTTATAGCTTATAAGCAAACACATACATATATGTACTTGTGTGCACAAATCTGACAGCAAACAATAGAAGCTTTCTCTGCAACGCCAAGCACTCACTTAGCTTTAGCTGCCTTAAACATTAAAGCAAACACGCTGGCATACAATAAAAAACACCAACACACACATACACACATATGTATGTGAGTTGACTACATGTATCAGCCAACAGTCTGATTGCCCACAAGTGACTGACTACTTGACTAAATGTCTGACAAAGTGTCTAACAAATGTGGCATTAAATCATGGAAATGCTTTTTAGCTCAGCGGGTGCGAGTGGCTCGGCAGCGCCAAAGCTCCATTCTAACAACGCTCAGCAACAAAGCATATAAGCACAAATATATAGGTATATATAGTTGTAAATATATACGTTTTTATGTATGTAAATATATACTATTTACATATGTAAATGCTGCTGCTTTCGCTTTGCCTTGAAACTAAGCGCATTAGCCTGGCTCGCAGGATTAAAGGCATGCGGATACGTTACTCAAAACCCACACATATGCTAGCCAAATTAAATAAAGATATATATACATTGTATACATATAAGCTCATATATATATATATATATACAAAAACTCATACAAATATACTTATGTATATAGCTGTGTGCTCTCATTAACTTTCTCGCATTTCTTGTGTCTCTTCACGGCTCCTAATGAGACCTAATTTATGTTAAATAATAAATTACCACTTGCCATTTAGTTTTATTATTAAAAACGTGACAATGAATGAGCTTGCCGCTTTTTTGCGCATACAAATGGCAACACTGTCATTACACAGCAAATATATCAAAGCACAAAACTAACTTCGCACTGACACATTTCCTTTATGAATTATGAATAGTGCAGTCATTGCGAGTCCAGCTCATTAACTTGCCGGCTTTCGGGTTGTGTGTGTATGTGTGTGTGTGGCAAATTTAATTTATTTAAATGAATTAATGAGTAGAACTGCAAAAGTTTTATTGATATAACCAAAGTTGAAATTAATGTTTTCACACTTCCTACTTGCGGTTGCACAAATGTGTAATGGGAATTTACATGCGAATTCGCTGGCACGTGGATACTTTTGTCTGCCTGCGTATGAGGATGTAACGTTTGCTTTTGTAACAAAGGAGTATTAATGCAAAAGTACGAAAAGCAGTGCAATATTTTGGTGAAAATTTATATGAGTTTGAGTTTCGTAAATTAGAAAGATGAACTCCAAAAATGTAAAAGTTAAAAGTGGAAAAAATACTGACTATATTGAGTCAGCTTAAGTTACTAGGTATTGCTAAATATATACTCAGATTGGCTTATTAGATTTCAATTCATTTCAAACATTCGTTACTTATAAAAAAAGTAAGCATAAATATGTGCTTTAATAGCCTAAATGTAGGCAACGTTGCTTGACATTTTTTTTTTTTACTGCGCTAAAATGTAGGCCAAAAATCTGTAATAGCCTAAATGTAGGCAACGATTATGGAAATTTTTTTTATTTGACTACCAAAAACTGTAGATTTATTATAAAAGCGGAAAAGATAGTACCCAACTATTCTAAAAAAAAATCTCCAGATATGTAAATATAAGTCTAATAATCTAAGTTACCCTAAATATGTGCTTTAATAGCCTAAATGTATGCAACGGCTTTCGACAACTTTTTTTTTACTGAGAAAAACTATAGACTTTTCCAAATTTTGAAATTACTTACACTGATTGTTTCTTTTGGCCATGATTATTTCAGGCATAAGCCTTAAAGGTCTCTTAACGACGAAAAATTCTAAATCTCTCCGAATCTCTAACTTATCTGCACTGATTTTTCTTTTCACCAAGACTATTTCAGACATATGACTTTTTAAATACAATTAATTTTATTTTCTTAATGTTTATGATAATCTTCTGTGATTTCATATTTTGTCAAGAAGAATCCAACACAGCTGAACAAAAAATCAAACCGAGTTATTTAAACTTCGGTTGGTAAATATATATAAGTTTAATTTATGTTATAATATATTTTTAAAAGCGGAAAATATAGTGCTCAAATATTTGAAAAACTTCTCCAAAAATATTTAATTATATGTAGTAAGTCTGAAAATCTAAGTAAGTAATATGTGCTTTAATAGCCTAAATGTAGGCAACGATTTTCTAATATTTTTCTGTTTAACTGCGAAACTTTTTAGACCATTCCAAATCTTCGAATTACTTGATTTCACTGATTCTCTTGAGTAAGATTACTTCAGGCATAAAGCTTTCGTAACAACTATAAAAGTCCCTTAAGTTATATGGCAAGCTACGAATATTTAATATTTTGTAATTTTGACAAAAGAACCCCGAAACAGCCGAACAGAAACTCAAAAAGAATTATTTATCAAAATATCTATGAAAAATTGAAAGCAAAGTTCTCAACTATTTGAGAAATTTATCCAAAATATAAGAAATATAATACTGCCAATCTAGATGCACAAAAAATCAGTGAGAATAGCTTGATATTTTCTACTAAAATATGATTGTTGTTAGCTTAGGTCAGGTAAAGACCTTATATTTCAAGCACAAAGGTCGTAAATGCGCCTTTATGTAGGCCACATTTTCGCAGATTTGAAGTATAAAAGCAGAAAGTATTACTGTGCCTCAATATAGGCAACATTTTTGCAAAATTTTATTCAAACGTTTCACAAATGCATCAAAAAAGTATCAATGTTCAAAAATAAAAATGAGAAATGAGAAACTAAAGAATGCTTTTTAGTTATTTAGTAAACGTAAAGCTGGAAAAGCTGTAATAAACTAAAGTATACAATTCCAAAGCATAAACAATAACTTTTGTCAGGAATTAAAAAAATACTTTTCAATTTTTAAAAAAGAAATGCTTTTAAAATTTAAAATCAAAAAATATAAAATTCAACATAAAATTTTGCAAAATTGTTCCACACTAATGTGCCTGTAGACTACATTCTCACATTCCTTTCAGCTCATAGCTATCTCTTGTGCGCTGGGACACTTTTACTTCCGCATTTACAAAGCATTCAGGGATTTGCTTACATACAAACTTAAACCAGAATTATGTGTAGGCTTATGTGGAAGAGTTGAAAGTTCATTTAACGGCATAAATAGTTTGAGGTGCTGAAAAGGAACTGTTTATCTAATTTAACTTCACAGTTAAAATTGAAAATGTCTGATTTTCAGATTTCCAAACAAGTTTTTGAAATTTTGTAAGAACAAAAAATAATAAATTTAAATTTTGAAGTTATAAAGGGTGATTTTTTAAGAGCTTGATAACTTTTTTTTTAAAAAAAATGCATAAAATTTGCAAAATCTCATCGGTTCTTTATTTGAAACGTTAGATTGGTTCATGACATTTACTTTTTGAAGATAATTTCATTTAAATGTTGACCGCGGCTGCGTCTTAGGTGGTCCATTCGGAAAGTCCAATTTTGGGCAACTTTTTCGAGCATTTCGGCCGGAATAGCCCGAATTTCTTCGGAAATGCTGTCTTCCAAAGCTGGAATAGTTGCTGGCTTATTTCTGTAGACTTTAGACTTGACGTAGCCCCACAAAAAATAGTCTAAAGGCGTTAAATCGCATGATCTTGGTGGCCAACTTACGGGTCCATTTCTTGAGATGAATTGTTGTCCGAAGTTTTCCCTCAAAATGGCCATAGAATCGCGAGCTGTGTGGCATGTAGCGCCATCTTGTTGAAACCACATGTCAACCAAGTTCAGTTCTTCCATTTTTGGCAACAAAAAGTTTGTTAGCATCGAACGATAGCGATCGCCATTCACCGTAACGTTGCGTCCAACAGCATCTTTGAAAAAATACGGTCCAATGATTCCACCAGCGTACAAACCACACCAAACAGTGCATTTTTCGGGATGCATGGGCAGTTCTTGAACGGCTTCTGGTTGCTCTTCACCCCAAATGCGACAATTTTGCTTATTTACGTAGCCATTCAACCAGAAATGAGCCTCATCGCTGAACAAAATTTGTCGCGAAACACATTTCGAACCGAACACTGATTTTGGTAATAAAATTCAATGATTTGCAAGCGTTGCTCGTTAGTAAGTCTATTCATGATGAAATGTCAAAGCATACTGAGCATCTTTCTCTTTGACACCATGTCTGAAATCCCACGTGATCTGTCAAATACTAATGCATGAAAATCCTAACCTCAAAAAAATCACCCGTTATAAGAACTAGTTTTCGAGTTGAAAACGATTTTCCAAATATCCTAGTTTTTTAGTGAAAAATTATCTGAAAGGACTTGGTGGAATACTACCAGGATTTCCACCAGAGATGATTTGATTTATAAGTGTCGTTTCGGGGATTTGAATTATGACCTGATATTTTTTTCTGTATTTAGTAATGTTTACAATTTTATCGTGGAAAAATATATGCAGAAACAACATATTGTTGCAGTTCAGCAAATGTTGCTCGAGACCGCAATTTGTTGATTGCAAGACGTAGACAAGAATTGGAACTATCTCAAATCACGAATTGGTGGACTTTGAGAAGGAATTTGGGCTTACAGCCATATAGAAGTTTTCTCACTCAAAAACTGAAGCAATTGAGTCACCGTTACCGTTGTGAATTTGCTGATTTTGTTTGGAAAAACTTGAAACTGGTAACTTTTTTTTTTTAAACTTATCTTCTCCGATGAAGTTGAGCTGAGTGGTGCTTTAAATAAACAAAACTGTCTAGTGTGGTGTGTGGAAACTCCACAAATTATTCATGAACAAACATTATATTCATCTTAACTGATAGTTTGGTGAGGTCTGGAGGAACTATCGTCCGTACATCTTTCGAAATGCAGTTTGTGACACCCTCACTGTCAATGGAGCGCGGTATCGACCAACGGTAATTAACTTTTTATGCCCGCAATTGATGGAAGTTGATCTTGTCGACAACTGATTTCAACAAGAAGGGGCTACCTGCCACTCAGCACGTGGAACAACCGAATTGGTGCGAGAAAAGTTTGGAAATTCGATTATTGTTTCAAGAAATTGTGACATGGCTTCCAAGAAGTAGTGATTTAACACCATTAGACTACTTCTTATGCGGTTATTTGAAGTCATTGGTCTTTAACAGTAAACCAGACTCACTTCAAGTCTTAGAAGTCAGTATTGAACGTTCTGATAATGACACACGACTTGATTTAGTGGAAAAAGTATCAAAAATTACTTTCTATAAACGTAGTCGCCGAAGCCATTTGATTCAAGTTATTTTCAGAACTTCATTCTATCCATTATTCCTCACTTTATATAAAAAAAATTAAAATGTTTTTAACAATTAATATTTGAAAACAAATCATATTATATAATTTCTCGCAGAAAACTCTGTAGATTGATGAACATTTTTTTAACACAAAAATTTCAGAAAAGGCTGAAATATTAATAAATGAGGATTTCTTTTTTTCTGTGAAAAATTTTCAGATTAAATCATAAATCTATTTGAGTTATTAAAATTTTACCAAATATTATTAAAAAAATATTATTATTTTTAATTATTTATATAGTTATTTTTGGAGAGATATGTATCTTTTATATACGAGTATATCATATATGTTTCTGCTTTCCGAATAATTTATTTTTATATTTTTTGTATTTTTTGTTTTTTTTTTTTTAATTTTTTATTATTTTATTTTGTGCTTAAAAATATCAACGCCACCGCTTAAGTGCTCAAGTAGATGCTCTGATATTTTAATATTCAAACGAACGTTATTATATTTGAATTAAGTTTTTTACCGTTAAGCAAATTTCACGCTCTTCCGCTTTGCATATTTAAGCGCGGCTTCAACGCATACAAAAATATTTGCACTCAACGCCGCATTGTTTTCACGCTTGAGTATAATGGCAGGCGGGGAAAAAGTTGGCTTAAAATTTAAAATTTTTTTTCAATAAATGTGCAGCAATTTTTTCTATAAAAATCCAATATATTTTTTCCTTAAAAGTCCAACTTTTTTCTCCATAAAATTTGTTTTTTCGTTAAAGTCCACCATTTTTTCCATAAATTTTCTCAAATTTTTTCGGCGCGCGCCATAAATTAGCGCTGACCATAAATTTTAAGCTGCGCGCCGCAGCGAAATAGCCCAACTGCAGCAATAACAAATGGCAACTATACAACTGTCTGATTAATTTCAATTGTGCGCGCGACGATTTTTATGGCAACGGCGCTTTTTCGGCCAATAAAATTTATTTATTTGTCACTTAGTTTGGCTAAATACTTAGCGCACTTGTATTTGTATTTGCTGGCATTTTTCGCCTTTTTTATTTATGAGCGCGTTTTATTTCGTGTTCTTCTTGTTGTTGTTTTCAATGAAAGTTTGTTGACATGTGTGTGTTTGTGCGTGGCATTTTGTTGCTCGCTTTGCAATTATTTCTCGCTTTCAACTATTTCATTAGAAAAGTGGCGCCAAAACGAAAGTGTCAGCTTGTGCAACAACAATAGCGCTGGCTAATGCAACTGCAGCTGTTGCAAAAAGCAAACTGTCGTCGGTGCGTTCAGCGATTGCTTTTTTGCCGCATTCACTGTTGTTGCATATATAGGGTGATTTTTGCACTTGATAACTTTTTTTTTAAAAAAAAAGCATAAAATTTGCAAAATCTCATCGGTTCTTTATTTGAAACGTTAGATTGGTTCATGACATTTACTTTTTGAAGATAATTTCATTTAAATGTTGACCGCGGCTGCGTCTTAGGTGGTCCATTCGGAAAGTCCAATTTTGGGCAACTTTTTCGAGCATTTCGGCCGGAATAGCCCGAATTTCTTCGGAAATGTTGTCTTCCAAAGCTGGAATAGTTGCTGGCTTATTTCTGTAGACTTTAGACTTGACGTAGCCCCACAAAAAATAGTCTAAAGGCGTTAAATCGCATGATCTTGGTGGCCAACTTACGGGTCCATTTCTTGAGATGAATTGTTGTCCGAAGTTTTCCCTCAAAATGGCCATAGAATCGCGAGCTGTGTGGCATGTAGCGCCATCTTGTTGAAACCACATGTCAACCAAGTTCAGTTCTTCCATTTTTGGCAACAAAAAGTTTGTTAGCATCGAACGATAGCGATCGCCATTCACCGTAACGTTGCGTCCAACAGCATCTTTGAAAAAATACGGTCCAATGATTCCACCAGCGTACAAACCACACCAAACAGTGCATTTTTCGGGATGCATGGGCAGTTCTTGAACGGCTTCTGGTTGCTCTTCACCCCAAATGCGGCAATTTTGCTTATTTACGTAGCCATTCAACCAGAAATGAGCCTCATCGCTGAACAAAACACGCGCGCGAAACACATTTCGAACCGAACACTGATTTTGGTAATAAAATTCAATGATTTGCAAGCGTTGCTCGTTAGTAAGTCTATTCATGATGAAATGTCAAAGCATACTGAGCATCTTTCTCTTTGACACCATGTCTGAAATCCCACGTGATCTGTCAAATACTAATGCATGAAAATCCTAACCTCAAAAAAATCACCCGTTACAATGTTGTTGTTGCAGCACACACAATATTTTTGTTGCAGCACATGCAATACTGCTGTTGTAGCACAAGCATTGCTGCCGCTGCTGTCGCTGTTGTGATTTTGCTGAGCTGTTCGCTTTGTTGTTGCTATTTGTTGCACTAAATACTTTTTCTAAGTTGCTCTGGCTTCACACTTTGTTAATTATTTCCATTTTGTCATTTTGTTTGGCTTTGCCTGCCACTCGCTGCTGCTTCAGCGGCTGCTGTTGACAACTTTTAAGCCTTTTTATTGCGCGACCGCATGATTTATTTGCCGTTATTGTGCGCTGCTATCTCGATGCATCTCTATATATGCATGTATATATAAATGTGTGTATTTGTGTGCATATGTGTTAGTGCAGTGCGCTTTTTATGCTTTTTGTGCACTCTTTGCTCAATTCATTCAATCCGTTCGCATTCTTGTATTTATTTGCAGAGTGTTCTAATTAATTTTTATTGTTTTAATTCATTATTTGCCTTTTGCCAGCGTTTGCACAGTTTTTTGCGTCTTTAATAAATAATCGCAGCCTTTATTTGCATTTTCAATTTGTAATGAAAATTACGCTATAATTAATTCAATAAAAAATCTTAAATACAAAAGCACATATTATGCTGAAAAGCTCTGTAATAAAAAATTAATTTTAATTACATTTAATTTCAACATGACCGCCAATACATCAAGCGAGAGTTGTTGTTGATTTGATTCATTACAAAA
Organism: Bactrocera dorsalis; assembly: GCF_023373825.1. Taxonomy (NCBI): domain Eukaryota; kingdom Metazoa; phylum Arthropoda; class Insecta; order Diptera; family Tephritidae; genus Bactrocera; species Bactrocera dorsalis. The sequence goes on from NC_064303.1 coordinate 100,690,006, forward strand.
ATCTTGGCAGCAATTTAATTTATTTAAATATTGGGAAAATTCTAGGAACTGCAAAAATGCAGAAAGAAATTAATTAATTCTTCAGAAGCTTTCCGGAAAGCAAGAAAAAAGCTATTTTAAATTGCTTCAAAGAGAAAAAAACAAAAAATTTGATTTTGATCGCACAGTTTGTATGGCAGCTATATGATACAGTAGCCCGATTTCAATAAGTTTTTCGGAGATTATAGCCTTTCTTTGGATAATAGACTATGTCAAGTTTAATGAAGATATCTTGTCAAATGAAAAAGTTTTCCATACAAGTACTTGTTTCTGATAGATCAGTTTGTATGGCAGCTATATTATATAGTTATCCGATCTAAACAAATTTTTCGTAGATTATAGCCTTGCTTTAAATAATAATCTGTACAAAGTTTTTTGCAGATATATCCTCAGTTAAAACAGTTTTCCATATAAGCACTTGATTTTGACCGATCAGTTTGTATGGCAGCTATAAGCTATACTTATTGGATATAAAAAATTTCTTCAGAAATTATGTCTCTACTTCAGAGAGTAATCCATGTCGAATTTTGTGAACATATCTTGTCAAGTAAAAATGTTTTCCTAACAGGGACTTGATTTTGATGGATCAGTTTATATGTCAGCTATATGCCACCATGGTTTGATATCGGTGTTTCCAGTAAGTAAACAGCAACTCAGGGAAAAAAATTCACGTGAAAAATTTAAAATAGATAACTCAAAAGCTGAGAGACTATGTCGTGTATATACAGATAGACAATGCACATCGTTAAGCCGACTTACTTTTATACACAGATAAACGAACGAACCAGAGGCTAAACTGACTCAATTTGGCACACAGGTTTTTTATATACTTTACAGGGTTTCCAGTGATTCCTTCTGGGTGTTACAAACCTCGCGTCAAACTTGCTATATCCTTTTCGTGTTATTGAACCGACTTATCTATCATCTCTGCTAGAAAAGACTGCACTCAAAACTCTCAACTTTATTTTTGCAAAATGTTTTATACTTGAATTCCTTCAACACACACACACTCAGGCACACTCATTTTCATTTCCTCAACACTTAAGTGATAACCAAAGCATTTTTATTTTCACTTCGTCACACAACCCATTAGCGCGTGTCCTCACCTGTCACAATACTGCGCACAGCAGCGTTGCATTAGCAGCGTTTGACAGTTGACACTTTCCAGCAACTTTAAGTGGTCTTGAAGTGCCATGCACAGCGTAGCGCTGTGGCCACCCAGCGTGCTAATGAAAATGAAAACTTCGGTTACCATTGCAAGGCGTAGCGCGCACACGGACTCACCATACGCACGTGTGCGTGTTCGTGCCCACACACACACGGGCGTGTTGCTGGCATGCTGACGTCGCGCGACCACGTTCCATAGCAACTGTCAATTAAAATCAATCATAATTTTGAAATATCTGTCAAAGTTGCATTAAAACCCAGAAAGTTTTTGACAATGTAAATAAAAACTCACGAGCGCCGGCTTGGGTGGTCGAAATGAACAAACGTTGAGTATGTACGTGTATGCGAGAATGTATAGTGTGAGTGTAAACGAAATATATGTTTGTGTATAAAATATTACATGTTGTTAGCATGCTAATTGTGGTAGAAGGCAGCTAGGCAGATTATAATGATATTTTAAGTGAGTACTTTGGGGAAATGTTAGAGCATGTAAGTCGTGCGCATACATATAATATATAGGTTGTATTATAGTGTGGTTATGTATATATTTGGTTTGTAACTACTAACTCAAATTAGAAAAAAGTTATTGCTTGGATAACTCCGCGCATAACAAGGTTGGCTAATGTTGTTGTATTGTTGTTGTTATCAACTTTATGGCGCTCAGTAAACTAAAGTTGGCTGATGTTGGCGCCAATGATGCCGGAAAAGCCACACACATATACTCGTATAGTGATGCATTTTTGAATGGGAGCGTTAAATTGGCTTAATCAATACTTCCGGTGTTTCCGGAACACATTTAGGAGAAAATTAACTAGAACTAATTTTGAAAAAATAATTTTTTATTAAAATTTAAAAATTGTTTTTCTCAAAGTCCTCACTTTATATGTATTGAAAAGTAAAAAAAAAAAAAATAAAACAAAAATTAAAAAAAAATAAAAAATAATGTTAAAAAAATTAAAATAAATTATTGAAATAAAAAAAAAATTAAGAAAATTAAACACAAAAAATTAAAAATGTTTATTATTAAAGAAAAAATTTAAGAAAATTAAAAGAAAAATTAAAAAAATTTACAAAATTAAAAGAAAATTAAGAAAATTTAAAAAAAAAAATAACATTATTTTTAAATTTTTTTTAGTTTCTACTTTTTAATTATTTATTTTTTCTTTTAATTTTCTTAATTTTTTTTTAATTTTTTTATTTCATTAATTTTTTTAATTTTTTTTTAATTATTTTTTAATTATTAACAAAAAATGTAATTGTTTTTTTTTTTTCAAAAATATTTAGTTATGCAAAACAAAGAAAAATTTCAAAATTTTCTCTTACCTTAGATCGAAAAGTACAATTTAATTGAAACTCCCTTTAAATTTTGCTTGCAGTTTTGCTTAAGAAATTTTATGTTTCAATATTTCTCTTTATATTCAAGTATTTTCAGATACTTTATTATATAATTAACTTTACTTTTAATTCACTGCGTTATTTTTTAAACAAAAATAACCAGCAGTATTTTTTTTCGGCAAACTTCTGAGCACTTTTTTGAACACATAAGTACGTTGCACTTGTTTATTAATCCAGAGTTCCACTACGCGCTTGCTTTGATGATAATAAACCTCCTTCTAAACTCACACACAAATCTATGGAAACAAATTACAGTTAATTTTATTATCTTTCTCACTTGCAGTTGCAATTTTTTTTCTTTTCACCAGTTAATGACTTGTTTGTGACCCACTGTAGCTTATCCATGCGCTTGCTTCTTTAACACTTCTTCAACATTTACGCACAATTAAACGCCCAAAATTTGTTTACATGCCGTTTCCAAAAACTCCAATATCACACGCGTAATTTTGACGAATTTTCGCACAAACACTTTTTTATATTTTTTAAATATTTTTTATTTAAACCGCACCGTTTTCTATTTCAGTAAAACTTTAACTATTTTTACACGCTATTGAAAAGCAATTATCAGCAGCTAAGCAGCACTATTTGGTTCCACATTTTAAGCGTTGGCTGCCCACACACACTGCTTGCTTGTCATTGTGACTTTTGCTTTTCGCTGTCAAACTTGCAGCAATTTGGGCGTGTTTGTAGCACCGTTACACAGCACAGCTGATTTCACTTGAATGTTCCACTCGTAGCTGGCAATCACTGCTGTTTTTGCACAAATTTGTATCTAATAATGCCTAATGCCACAACACGCTCACAACTCACGCTTTACTTTGCTTCCCTCTGGTTGTTAATTACATAAAGCAAATAAGCAACGTCAGCAACGATTATATTTTTTTTTTGGTAACACAAATTCCATTCAATAGCACCCAGCTGTTCTGGCGAACGACGAACGACGCGACAGCGTAGTGTCATTTACGAAAGACGCTGTTAGACTAGTTTCCAAATCACGCCGTCGCTTATGCATTCATTTTTTCCTGCCTTCGTGACCCCCTCGTGTGCGCCAAAAGCCGTATCTACCGTTTTGTATGAACGTCACACACAGCAGCGTAGTCCAAATCAGCGTTGGGGTCCACTTGCTTAACGCTCTAGAGTCAATGCAACCATTTGACGCTCTCAATTCGCTCTCGTCGGCGCCATTCGTGGCACGCTCGTGACATGGGTGTGCGTCTAACTGGCATACGCGCCTGTGTTTAAGTTAGCTGTGCAAAATTTCAGGCTCGAAGCTGCTGCTCTCTTCGCAACACATGACACGAGCGCATATCTTAAGTTTGTCCTTTGAACAGCCTGCCGCTCTCAAAAGCTTGCGCTCACCCATTAGCATGCTGCTTAACCTAACTTTTGCTGCAAATCAGCTGTGGATAACTGTTATAATTTGGAAAACACGCTCTCATGCTTATTCCTGCAGCCTTTCGTGTTGCTATTTAGCTTTGAGTTTATGTTTCTCGCACACCCAGCATTTAGACTCAGTTTATACAGTTTTATCTCCCATTCAAAAACTCTCTCACCGCTATTCGAGGAGTTTCTCAGCGTTTCGTCGCTTCCTGCGAAAATTGCTTTGTTGACTTTCATTTGTAATTTCATTTTAAATATGCTGTTAAAACATTATACTCTATGTCAGTGTGTGTGAACTATATAGTTATTGCATATAATTTAGTACCTCGATAATTAATATGGACCATTGTAGCATATATTATTTTCTGTATATATTATTATTCTAGCACCTTAAGCTCACATAAGGCTGAAAAGAAAATAACAGTCGTAATTGTATTTATAAATAATAATACTAGCTTTCTCAATTCAATTTAAGCAATACTTCCTTAAAATGTTTCCTAATAATTTAAAGCATGGTACTACCATTAGTAAGTGAGATGTGGCTGTTTTCATTCTCTCCCTCTCTCTCTCGCATTTCAACGTATTTTGCTCCCAGCTGTCGGTAGTTTCATATTCGTGAGTAGCATACTTCGTAGATACCTCGAAACTGTTTCAAGTGGGGTCTGTATAAGAGAAAATTTCCTTCTTCCTAAAAATATTTGTAATTTTTTGTATGTTTATGCTTTTTTTCAATAAATTCATAAATTATCTCATCCTTAATTTGAACTTCGTGCGATTTTCTCAAAGAAAGTGTTACTTTTCTCCTTGTAAGATAACATATTACGCTCAGTTATCTTTGAAAGCCACGCTAATCTGAGAACCTGTAGTATGATTAAGTAATCTAAATAAGGATGCATGGAGTTTAATAATAAAATTGACTTCAAATTTTGGGAATGTTTTATAGAGGCTTATACTATACTCGTATTATTACGAATAATAAACCCACAAAACTATGTATATTTATTGCTGTTTTTTGCTATATACTTATAAAATGTATTTTTTTTTAACACGTGGTTTTCAAGAAGAAATAGAACGCATATAACTTAATGCTATGGCCAAGAATTCACCTTTATTACAAAGATAAGAGGTCAGGCAAGTGACCACCGCAGCTGGCTTCTAGCCTACAGGACCAACTTTCGATCACTTACTGTAGCAATTGGGACCGTATGTCAGCAATAACGCACTGAATACTCTCTTCCAAGTCGTCAATAGATTTGAGTTTATTGCACAGAAAAGCAACCTCCCACAACCCCATTACAAATAGGCCAGCAATGTTATACCGCACGATCTTGGAGGCCACGCGACAGAGCCACGACGTAAGATAATCACCAAAGTTTCTGCAAAAAATTAATTATTTCATTGGATATTTTATACCAAATTCGTCGCTATAACATAATCAGAGTCAGTCTTGATAAAGTCATTTATCAAGTTTCTCTATGGTTCACCATTAAGGGTAAGTATTTGATCGGTTTCATTTTTTAAGCAATGTGAACCAATGATTCAAATCAGTGACTATCTGAAGATGTAACGATCCAAATAATGGTTTGTTGATTATCATCATTCCAAGTGCGGTAACTTTGTTTATCAGTGTACCCATCCAACCAAATGCGGGCTTAATCTCTGAACAAAATTCATATTGCTCGCACTGAACCATCATTTTGATAATAAATTTGTATGGTTTGCAAATACTGCTCGGTATTAGGTCTGTTCATTTTGAAATGGCAAATCAAACAAACGGTAGAGACACTTTTTTCAACAGGTCACGCGTGTGTCGTGTCAAGCTGTCATGTTATTTTTGTTCAGTATTGTTTGGCATTACATCATAGAAAGACCTACGCCTGAACAACTTTATTACAAAAATTCACGTTCTGCAAAGAATGTGTTTCTCGCGCTTCGCTCAACTTATAAAGGGTGATTTTTTAAGAGCTTGATAACTTTTTTTAAAAAAAAAAAACGCATAAAATTTGCAAAATCTCATCGGTTCTTTATTTGAAACGTTAGATTGGTTCATGACATTTACTTTTTGAAGATAATTTCATTTAAATGTTGACCGCGGCTGCGTCTTAGGTGGTCCATTCGGAAAGTCCAATTTTGGGCAACTTTTTCGAGCATTTCGGCCGGAATAGCCCGAATTTCTTCGGAAATGTTGTCTTCCAAAGCTGGAATAGTTGCTGGCTTATTTCTGTAGACTTTAGACTTGACGTAGCCCCACAAAAAATAGTCTAAAGGCGTTAAATCGCATGATCTTGGTGGCCAACTTACGGGTCCATTTCTTGAGATGAATTGTTGTCCGAAGTTTTCCCTCAAAATGGCCATAGAATCGCGAGCTGTGTGGCATGTAGCGCCATCTTGTTGAAACCACATGTCAACCAAGTTCAGTTCTTCCATTTTTGGCAACAAAAAGTTTGTTAGCATCGAACGATAGCGATCGCCATTCACCGTAACGTTGCGTCCAACAGCATCTTTGAAAAAATACGGTCCAATGATTCCACCAGCGTACAAACCACACCAAACAGTGCATTTTTCGGGATGCATGGGCAGTTCTTGAACGGCTTCTGGTTGCTCTTCACCCCAAATGCGGCAATTTTGCTTATTTACGTAGCCATTCAACCAGAAATGAGCCTCATCGCTGAACAAAACTTGTCCGAAAAAAAAAAAAACCGAACACTGATTTTGGTAATAAAATTCAATGATTTGCAAGCGTTGCTCGTTAGTAAGTCTATTCATGATGAAATGTCAAAGCATACTGAGCATCTTTCTCTTTGACACCATGTCTGAAATCCCACGTGATCTGTCAAATACTAATGCATGAAAATCCTAACCTCAAAAAAATCACCCGTTAGCTTAATTGGACTACTGATTATACTCTTCACAACACTATCATCCAACTTGACACTGAAAGTGCTCACGAAGACCGTGGAGAGTTCATTTGCGACGTTCTAAATCATTCTTAATGTCTTTTATAGTAGAGTTAAAAATGTTCATATTTGATTTGGAAACCGTGTCCCACAGGGGTACACCATATGTTCACGCTGCTTTTAAAATCATTTTGTATAATCGAATTTTATTCTCAAGATTGAGTTCAGGTTTTGCACCAGGAAGCCAACACATTTAATGAGTCGTCGCTCAAGGTACATTCCAACTTACCCAACTGAACCTTTTAAATGAATCTGCATGGCATTTATACAAGAATATGCATGTGGATATTTTTCTCTACTGCTAGTGAATGTTAAATGAATAAGTTTGTCTTTAGCATTCCACTTTTTCATCCGTGTTTCTATGCCCTCCGATTAGGGTTGAATATAAAACTAGACGGAGTATCACTTGCTGTTATTAAAGCCGTAATATCTGCAAATGGCGCAATCAAAACTGTAAAGGACTTTTAAACCACTTCCACTTAATCGCCTTGCAGATAAGGAAGAAGTTCTAGAATGTCTGGATGTGGCCTGCCAAATGGACGTTTCAATTAAATCTATATCACAATTAGAAGTTTTAGATGAAAAAAAAGCACTACATAACACAAAACTGCCAGGATATGATGGTAGTGAATTGAAGATCAATTAATTTACCGGTGCATCCGTTATAGTGAAGAAATATTCTTATAATAATATTTTAGACTCCCTCCACTATAACGGATGCACTAGAAAACAAGAAATGCCAAGAAGGAATCGTTTTGGTTATTAAACAGAGTTTTACATTGCTTTATAAAAAAAAAAAACACTTTTCTTATTAAAAAAAATAGAAGTAAAGAGAATCAATGTTTTTCTTTTTAGTAAATTCACCACGGCTTCATTATTTCATGCTAGCTCATCAATGACAACTGTTATAATCCTAAAGTGGTGAATAACACGCACATATATATACATTATACCAGCTCAGCTGTATGTTTAGGCACACTTAGGTACACACATACATACATACAAATAACAAGTATAACTTTGTGCCCAGTTTGTCGCCGAGTCGCTGCATGCCGGGGCCAACAACATGATTGCCGTCATCAGCGCTAACCGTACCACCACTTAAGTAATTCACCACAATTAAATTTATGCGCCTTATTTTGGGCTGCGTGCTGGGCTTGTAGTAGAACTTAAAACTAAACAACACCAATAAGAACAACGAGACGGCGACAAAAAGCCACGCTGCAAATTGGCAAAGTAAAGAAAACTAATAAGCAGCCGGCAATAATGGCAATGAATCAGTATTTATCATGTCAACAAAAAAGGTCTACCACCTACGAATGATGTGTGTATGTGTGTTGCCAACATGTGTCTGAACAAATACGAGTGCTTGCAAATATATTTGCCGCAACATGCTGTATACAAAAGTATGTCTGTAAACAAAGCTCGCGATATTTCCGGCTGCTTGTAGCGCAAATTTATGCGTGTGTCTGACACACACACACCAATATACGCTTGTCTATGCATGTAATTCGGTTTTTTTGTGTTATGTGCTGCCTGTACATTTCGCAACCTTAGGACTAATGTGTCGTCTCAGATCACCACCCCTCGCCGAAGCCAAATATCGAACACATTTTCCTGATACAACTTCAAATCAACGCGATTGCAAGTGAGCGCCAAGAAATCCATCATCCCAAATGTATTTGCCGTTGTTGGTAGTCGATATACAGTCGTGTATCGGGTGGCAACCTTTCCACTTCCGTGCGTCTGTGCGTCCGTACAGCTGCACGTCAATCCATCCATACGCTTCAGTGTCTGCACCGAATATCGGTGACATAGTTGCGGCCATTTCCACTAACTGCAAAAGTTGCCTTCGCCTACGCAATAAGATCTCCGAATGTAACCCGAAAAGGGACGCGCTAGACAGGCGCGCGCCTCACCCGTCCGCATGGCAGCTTGATGACTGTGCGTTGCTGCCGTCCCGCAGGCAATCAGTAGCAATTTCGTCAAGTAAAGTCAACGTGTGCAAAAAGCGTAAAAATCGTCAAAGTCGAGGCGCGACAACAACAACAACAGCAGCGGCCGCCGCTCCGGCATCACAACAGTGTTTCGCCGAGAATATCGATTTGTTTCGATTGACAAAATTCGTGCGCTGCGCACAAACACACATACACTCACGTATAAGAAGAACATCCAGCATGTGCGTGAAGCCGTAAGTTTCCCTAGCGCCGTGGAGCGTCTGCGTGCCACACGACTGCGTCTTTTATCTCTGACAGCGTTGCGTATCGCAATCAGCATTTTGCTAACCCAAAAATGCACAACAACAACAACACGCGGCATGTGTGTTCAATATAAAAGCAACAGCACAACATTCTGCCCAGCTAGAGACGTATAAATCTATGTTTGCCTTAAGTCATGTAGCAAGTAACTTTGTGCGTCGCTGTCGTCGGCCCCATTTTAACAACAAATAGTAGCCAAATAAAAATAAATAAGAATTGCATATATTGAAATTGTATTTCGTTTATTTGTGTGGCTCCTTGCCACGCTAGCATCGTCGTCGTCGGTTTTGTTGCTTTAGTAGCAGTGTTCCTTTCGCAGAGCTTGAGGGTCAGTTAAATCGATTTCATGCGATGATTTTTGAATGCATTCATTTTCAATATCTGTGCGCAAAAATAAGCAGAAACACTGAAAAAGGGCATTTGTAATTTTTGGAGTTGTAGTGGTGCTTATAAACAGGGTGTTGAGATGGGGATTTCACTGATTTCCTAATTCCGATATATTAATGAACGATATATCCAACACGTTCTTCTGATATCTTCACATTATTTTTGGGTCAACTGAAACTTTTTCCTATATTTATACCTTGTTGGCACAGAATGACACTGACACTGACACGCCCACAAAGTCCAAAAGCATATAAAAGGCTATAACTAAGTCCCAAATGAGTATATAAGACCGTTATTTGGAAAAAAGATATCATTGTGGGCTGAAAATTTTTGAAAAGTAGGCTTGGCCGCGCCTTCTAAGAAAACCAGGCCTACTCCCCATTTAATGGTTATGATGTAAAACACTGAAAGTGTGATAACTCAATAGGTAAATACGACAGTAAAAATAAATTTTATATTATAGATGGCATGGCAAATTTCCTCAGGAGCCGGTGTCGAAATTTGTCAATGGGGTTAGCACTGCCCATCTCAGAAACTACAGGGTTTGTCCGGAAAGTGATAGGACTGATTTCTTTCCACCGCGACTGTACTTCGGAGCGACCGACTGGATTCGGTTGAGGACGTTCCTAGCTTACGAACGAGCGGCTGGTCAGATGTCTCCGAGCAATCCGAACCCGAAAATGCAGCGTTCGTTAGAGCAGAGGTACGCAATTAAATTCTGTGTGAAACTCGGTAAATCGGAGACAGAGACGTTTGATATGTTCAAGCAGGCTTACCCAAATGTTGTTTTAGCAGGTCGCACGAGACCTTTTTAGAGGGCCGGGGAGATGTCGTTTATGAAAGAGCAAACCCAAAGTGAAAACGATGCTCATTGTTTTTTTTTTTAAATCAAATGCATCTTCCACCATGAATTTGTTCCTACTGGACAAACTGTCAAAGCCAAGTTTTACGAGGAAGTCCTCAAAAGACTCAAACGAAGGTTCAATCGAGTCCGATAACACATCGCAGCCGATAGGAAGCTGCACCACGACAACGCCCCGGCTCACACCGCCTTTTTTGTGAACAGCTTAAGCTTTCACAGCCGCCCTACACGTTTTTTGTTTCCTTGTCTGAAAAGGCCGACGAAAGGCAAGCATTTTGAGGGCAGAGGGGATCCAAGCAGCATGCACCTCGGCTCTCTCCCGCAGAATACCTTCCGTGACGCCTTCAATGCTTGAAAATCGCGCTGGCAGCGTTGCATCGACGCAGAAGAAGACTTTTTTGAAAGTTTTAAAGACGATTGAACGACGACGAAGTAACGATTGGTTAAAAAAGTTTTTTTAAATCGACTCAGTCCTATTACTTACCGGACAAACCCTGTCATTAACCTTTTTCAACCAAATTTTCTACATGGCATTATTTTGACTTTCTTGTTTCACCCACGCCTTCTTCCCATATATCCTCATTTTAACTCTTTCACTTTAAATTATATAGATCCAGAGCCACTCAAGTTATATAAATACAACTTTGCAGACACAGCGTGTTTAAGTTATGCGATATAACGTTCAAAAATAGTCGAAATAGGATCAGAAGTTTTCATGTTCCCAGTAACGAATATGTAGATCTCAGTGCCAATAGTTAATATTAGTTAATAAAATTCCGAATCTGATTTAATTCATTCACCCTTTCGTAGAATAAGGAAGTTTTGTCAACACCTGAAAGTAAAAAAATCTCGGTTGAACTTGTTTTAGATGCTTTCGTCCGTAGCAGCTACATTTGGAGAACGGCTACAGTTATCGTTTTCGGTGCTTTGAATTTGGTAACTTCGTCTTACGTTTTTGGTAAATAGCACAGATGTAACACCTTTTGCTACCAGCAGCTTCCTTTTCCTTTCACTCACACAAAAATTTCCATTCCAGTCAGTATTTTTCCTGTCTCTTTGGCAAATAGACGGTTAGCATCTCTCTACCACATTTTCTGACAGTTTTAAGCTTCATTCAGACTTTTAAGTCTAACCATACAACATATGCGTACTCTTAGCTTTCTTTGTCACTTTTCCATATTATCTTCTTATTGTCAGACCCTGTTTATACTACTTGCTTCACAGTCTGCAATAAGTTCGAATTGTGTTATTTACATTTCCAAAAAAACAGAAAAACAAAAAAACAGAAGACAAAACAATATTTGCATTTACAAAATTTAGATGAGAAATATAAGTGGTTGCTCTCATTCGTTTGTAGACAACAAAGAAAATATTAAACATGAGTAAATCAAACAATCCGATGTTTAATATTGATGATATTTTGAAAGGATAAATAATAGTCTGAAAATAGTAAATATTTTTCCTAAAAACACACACATGATTGATTTGCAAATATTATAAACATGATATTTATTTGACAGGCAAGAGAGTAGGGGGATGAGTGCTGGCATGGACATGTGGGCAATGCATGAGTTTTGGTTAATTATAATACTGGAAATGCTACTATATTTTATATACAACCATATATATAGTAGAAATATGCTTGTATTATCGCATATACTAACATATGTATGTATACCAGAAATACTACTAATTACCACTTGGTGTTATAGTTGCAATGATTCTCAAAAATCACCTGTCGATACTTCAAAATAATAGAGATTTATTCTAATAATATTTACTCTAGTAAAATATTATGAATTTTTTTAGCTTCACTCAGAGGAAATTTTGGTTAAATGAAGCTATTGTTCTATCTATAAAATGAAAAATTTAACTAGCCTTGCTCTATTTACAAGTAAAGCGTCAAAGTTATTCTCTGTAAGACAGACATTAAATAGTAGTGTAGCGAACAAACCAAATCAGCTGTTTAATAAAAGCTATTATGTGTTTTAACACATACCCAAATATATTTTACTTCTTTCTTTGAAATATTAATAAAAGATTGCCACTACGTAAATATAACAAGCGACAATAAAGTAAATTTGTAATGGAAAATATTATGTTTATCCTAGATCTACCAAATGTATATATAAACCCGCTTAAACATATTTTGTATCTAATTAAAATTAAGTAATTTAGAAACGCTCACAAATTCAACAGCAACCGCTTACATGATTTAAATAACATTAGTTGCAATATTTCAGCAATATACAAACGTATGTACATAATTAAGTATATGCATAATTAAATTGACACACATAAATGCATTGTGAGAGTGCGTGTGGGTGTGTAAATTTTAATTACAGTTCATTATCGTAGGTGGTTTTCATTTGCCTTTGTAGGATTAAATTTAAAGTTGCGGCTATAGGTCTGGCCATGCAATGACAAACATAATTGTATATATATAAAGTATATATAAATATATATATATATATTTATTTATATTATTGCATATATACATGCAGTATAATATTATACATATATACATACAAATTTTGTATTATTAACAACATTTGTAAACCTCTACGTATACGTAACCCAATAACCTACACTACAAATATTAATCTTTAACATATAATCGATTTGTGTGGGTGTAGAATCAATCATAAAGCAATAATGGTGGTGAATATATGAAAACGTGTATATAAATACCATGAATATTCGTTAGTCGCTATAAAATTAGTGCCTCCATATAAACGAATATATTTACCTGTTAATTCACCTCATACAAAATTAATTTGAGTTATCAGCTGGCAAAATTAAAGAACTCAAACAGTGATGTCAGAAGGTTTAATTCGAAAAATGTGTTTTTTAAGAGTATTTAACTTCGCATAAGCTTTTCCAATATCTGGAAACAAACATCTTATGTAATAATCGCTGAAAAGTAATGAATCTTCAATTAGCTGATCCAAAAATGCGTTTTTGGGAAAAAATATTAATGTATTTACTGTTTTGAAACTTTTAAGTTATTTCTGCATCTATGAATACTCATTATAGTTTAGAAAAAAACCTAAATATTTTTACAGTTATAAGCGATCAGCGACGACGCTGAAATAAACGATCCCCACATATGCAGAAATTCCTCGTGGATGAAACCTACACAAATTCTCTACCAAACCAAAACTATAAATATTTACAAAATAGCAGCATGTTGTGACCTCAAATCGAGGCAAGTTCTAAGCAGTAACTTCAGAGTGTTACCGGCATTTGGGACGAACGTCTCTCTAACCTGCCGGCTAGCCGTTACTTTGTGATACGTGGATGGGGCCAACCAATTGTAGGATATCTTTGTTTTACTTAAATGTCCTAAATTATCTTAAATACTCCAATAGAGTTCAGTTTTATATATAGCAAGTCGCGTTTTATACCATGCCCGCCTTTCAGGTCCTTATTAAACGAACTTCTGCATAAAGACCTGATTTCCGATAACTGCAGTGATCATGATGTTCACCAACTGGGTTTCTCATATATTTTCTGATTATTTAGAAGGCAAGCGCTTTCGAAAGCACAACTACATAAAGAACTGAAGATTCCGACGCACTCGTTGACTGCGCTAGCAGATAAAAGTGAGCTTCTACCTGGAGCGCCCGGAAAATCTGATCGAAGCTTCTTGACATTATTGCCCCAATTCGCATGCCTAAAGTTTCTATAGTGTTCTCTAACCAGAACTGCACAGTCAAGATTAAAATTAATATACTCATGATTTAGGCAGCTGTTTCCTTTAACGCCAAAGTAAAGTGAGGGACTTCTTCCCTGCATGCAAGTGAAGAAGTTCGCTTGTTCTTAATATAGAAATCGTCACTACAAATTAACTCAAAAAGTGACTCGGAACTTCCCCGTATGGCTTGATTTCGCACGCGAACCAAAAATGACGCTGGCTTTCTTCCGACTTTCCTCCACCACAATCTTTTTCTGCTTCACTGGATGAGTGGCATATAAGCCAGATTTTTTCGGTATCGCCTTCGAGCCTGTCACATTTTATGGCTCTTGGATTAGGATGGCACCTCCCTTTTTCATAAAATTCAGAGTATTTTTACATTGTTCTGACAAAAGCGGGATATTTAAGGAAGAAATGTTCGGATTCTATCTATCTAATATTTTTCCAAACCTCTGATCCAACTGGCAATCGGTAAGATATTCAATATTGCTGCATGAATTCCGATAGGACGGTGTCCAGTTTGAGTCTCTACAACCATTGAAAGGTGGATATCTAGAGCTCTTCCAATGTACCCTGAGCTAAAGGCACCATTCGACTGCCCAGTTGATCATAGCTGACTTATGCTTACAGAGCTGGTCTAAAGCCCAATCGTGCACTAGTAAACTGCAAGAAGTCAACTGACTCCTACCTTTGCCATTCCACATTTATTGAGACTGAAATACTTTTAGTATCAGACTCATCAGCCTTACAGTTCTCTACAATATCGCTGTAGCCAGGTACCCAAACCAGTCTAGTCCCAAAGTAAATTGATAACAAGGCTAACAGCGCAGCCCTATTATTAGAGTCGATAGTCACCACAGGACACAGCTTAAAACTGTAGTTGGTGGAAAGCTCTCAACAATGTACTCATCCATCAACATTTCCCGCAATCTTTGATCTATCAATCGGTTCGACTACCTGGTAATCCAAGTATCTTGAAAAGCAAGAAAAGTTTTTTTTTTACTTCACACTAGAGTGCCTCTTCACCGGTAATCTTTCTCGCCAGAAAATCAAAAAGGCTCGCCTCACTTTTAATACTCGAACCTCATAGATTTCATTATTACACATTAACTTATATAATTTCGTTCTGCTAATAATCTATATCTTTCGCCACCCAGAGATAAAAACTCGAACTTCGATTTGAGATCCTTTAGCTCCACCCAGAACCAGATGTTTAAGACCTGAATGGACAGTATCCAAGTCTCCCTAAAAATATACTCTAAAAATTTTCTCCAAATAAATTTTAATTCCGAGTTTTCTCGTACACTTAAAAATACATTCATTCAGACATTCCTAATTTATTTATGCAGGTGTAGTTATAATAATAATAATTAATGAAACACCAACAAATTTTTTCAAAAATTTCCTTAATATTTCCCACAACGAAAACCTCTTTTGTCGCCACTGTCACGTGTCATTATTACAACCAACTTTCAAGACTTCGAAACAATCACTTTACTCACACAAATACAACCCTGCATGCTGCTCGCGCTTTAGTGCGGTTGTGTGTGCCAAGTCAATTTCGTGTGGGTGGGAGTGTGCGTGCGCAAGCGGAAAGATACAGCAAATTAATTACGGCAAGAGCCGCACACAATAACAACAACAACCGAAAACAAGAAACAACGACAACAACAGCGTGCAGCAGCTACAACATTAACCACTAAGGGCTATAACACTTTGTTGCAATTGCAACAGCAGCAACACCCAAACACAATGCGAACGCAAACAACAGCAACAACAAAGGAAATACAGCAAAAACAAATTATTGTTAGGCCCGTTTCGAGCATACATACGCTGGTGCGGTGGTGCGCCGCGCCGTTCGCCAACATTGTTTGAACCTAATATCCTTTCGTTTGCATTGTTATTGTCTGCAACTTCCGCCAACGTTTCCGCGCCGCCACAATGTTGCAGTATTGTTGCTGTTGCTGTTTTGCTTACCTTCTTTTTTTTTTTCTTACGTCATTGTTATCACTTTGTATCGGCCGTTCGGTGTACATGTGGGTGTGTGTGTGTGTTTTGCCTGCGAAATTCGCTCTTGCCACTTGCCAATTTACTTGCCGCTGCGCTCTTTCTTACACGCCGTTGTTGCGTTTTTTGTCTTCGCCGTGTTATGTGCGTACCATTGTATATGTGTATATTTAGGTGTGCATGTGTGTGCGCATGGTTTGTGGCGCATGTTGCTCCTTCATCGCCAACGCCGCCATTGTTTTTATTGCTACAATTGCCTATGTGTTGTCATTGTTGTTTACCACTGCCGCTTGTTTCCACGTTGCACGCTTTGCTTTGCCTTGTATTCACTTGCTGCCGCCCCGACTTTTGGCGTTATTGTTTTTGCCAGGCCATGGTGTTGGCAGCGCCCGTGCTAAAGTCTCTAATATTTGCTTCTTCTTCTTCTACTTCTGCTGTTTTGTTGTTGTTCTGTTGTTTTTTCGTCGCCTCTCCGTTGCTTGCAAAAACTCCTTTTATAATCGACTACATTTAGGCTGCGGCATTACTCACGCTCCACACTTCACCGCGCCGCCGACACGCCGCATTGGAGTCATTCAACGTCAGCAGACTGTGTGTGTCAGTGCACCTTGGCTGGTGGTGGTGTTGCTAGCTGCTAGCGCTTATTGTCTCTGCTGTCTTCTGCCTTTCAATTCACTTTGCCAAAGTGCAGCAGCAACAACAAAAACAACAAGCGCGTTACTGTTGGCTACATTGAAAGCAAATAGCCGGCAAAATGTGTTGGCAGGCTTATTGTTGGTGGTTCATTAGTGCCCCTTTTTGGGTTTTTCTTTGCGTGTGCATTTCGTTGAAAAACACAAACAACGGCGCAAATGTATGCGTTAGTGGGTGTGTGTGTGTGTAACTGTGCGCATTTCATCTGTTTCCAGTTTCTTTTATAGTCCTTTCTTCGTCCAATGAAGTGCTGCGACAAAATTTATGGACCGAAAATCCAATCCAAATATTGAATGCCCACCGCTGACGTTGTTCTGGCCGTCGTTGGCTTAATATCCAGCGAAGCTCCTGTCCAATACTTTTTAAAATGATTTGTTCTATGCATAATAATTAGAGAATGCGCACGGCGGAGGTCTGCCTGTTGATATGTTGTTGTTATTTTGGAAAAAGCAAATAGTTTTTGGAGCTTTGTACACCTTTGGCACACGAAATTTTATTCAAACGTTTTTTTGGTGTTGCAATGTGGTTTGTTGCAGTGTGAGCGGCATCTAATAGCAATCAAAGCGATTGATTCTTGCAGTTTTAAAAGTCATTATAGGCAGATAGCAAATAACGAGCATAATAATTTGAATGATAAGGATAGATTTGTATGCAAACTAGTTAAAATTTCTAATTATTCAGTATTAGTTGCCTGAAAACCTCAAATCGTGAGATTATCTTTGTTCATAAACTTCTCTGAAGACTAATTACACTAAATATGAATTTCATAGTCAATTCTCTGCAAAAGTATTTTGTCTCCACCAAAATTCTCAACAAGTTGAAAATAATGGGGCAACAGCTTTACAACAACCGGACCGAAAAAATTACTTCTACATGGTTTTTACACTGAATGACCTTAAAATTTTTGCTGATATCTATAATGAGTCGGAATTAGATGATTTAGTCAGATCATTATTTGCTTCATTCCATATAAAAATGATATCATACCTACAGACCGTATGCTGCTCAATTCAGTTACATCCTCAGTCATCAAAAGAGCACTTCGATAACCTGTTCCGTTCTCTAACCGTTCGCAAACCTTTGCATTATTTTATTTACGTATAAAATTATGCCGACTTTCTTTATTTAACTCTTAAAACTTCTATAGACATATAAGTAAGGTAAGGTCAGGTTTGCCGGCTGATTCAAAAGTCGCAGTCCTTTCAAAGACGTAAAAGAAGAACTCCAGTACTTCGCACTTAAATGTCAGCAAAGCGCTTTGCGGCTAATACAAATTTGCTCGGTCGTTTGATTTTTATTCCCATCAGCCCATTGGGACAACAGAAAGTGTGAGCTCTGAAGTCTTTAAGGCGCAATAGACGATAGGTCACAGCCTGGAAATCCAACGCAGAAAATCTCTTACCAATAGGTGCTACTTCGGACTGAGTAGGCAATTGTGAAGTAAAGTCTTCTCCCGACGAACAAAAACCAAACTCTATAAGTCATTCATTATTCCCGTCCGGCTATATGGTGCAGAGTATTCAGCATAGTAACCACCGGAGGAAAGCAAAGGAAAAAGAAGACCTCTAACGCGGGACAATTTAAAGAAAGTTATATGTTTTTACATTTACTTCTTCTATGTATACAGTTTCTGGAGTTGATGTCCGAAAAGCTTTTCAATCCTACAGTATAGACGACAATAGGACAATGACCTGTTAGAACTTCTAACGGGTGATTTTTTTGAGGTTAGGATTTTCATGCATTAGTATTTGACAGATCACGTGGGATTTCAGACATGGTGTCAAAGAGAAAGATGCTCAGTATGCTTTGACATTTCATCATGAATAGACTTACTAACGAGCAACGCTTGCAAATCATTGAATTTTATTTCCAAAATCAGTGTTCGGTTCGAAATGTGTTTATCGACAAATTTTGTTCAGCGATGAGGCTCATTTCTGGTTGAATGGCTACGTAAATAAGCAAAATTGCCGCATTTGGGGTGAAGAGCAACCAGAAGCCGTTCAAGAACTGCCCATGCATCCCGAAAAATGCACTGTTTGGTGTGTGGTTTGTACGCTGGTGGAATCATTGGACCGTATTTTTTCAAAGATGCTGTTGGACGCAACGTTACGGTGAATGGCGATCGCTATCGTTCGATGCTAACAAACTTTTTGTTGCCAAAAATGGAAGAACTGAACTTGGTTGACATGTGGTTTCAACAAGATGGCGCTACATGCCACACAGCTCGCGATTCTATGGCCATTTTGAGGGAAAACTTCGGACAACAATTCATCTCAAGAAATGGACCCGTAAGTTGGCCACCAAGATCATGCGATTTAAACGCCTTTAGACTATTTTTTGTGGGGCTACGTCAAGTCTAAAGTCTACAGAAATAAGCCAGCAACTATTCCAGCTTTGGAAGACAACATTTCCGAAGAAATTCGGGCTATTCCGGCCGAAATGCTCGAAAAAGTTGCCCAAAATTGGACTTTCCGAATGGACCACCTAAGACGCAGCCGCGGTCAACATTTAAATGAAATTATCTTCAAAAAGTAAATGCCATGAACCAATCTAACGTTTCAAATAAAGAACCGATGAGATTTTGCAAATTTTATGCGTTTTTTTTTTTTTAAAAAGTTATCAAGCTCTTAAAAAATCACCCTATACAACTGGTCAAAGAAGCCCAGCACCAACTCGTTCCCATTGGACTGATAAAGGGGTCGGCTTTACAGTTGCCGATGATTCTGCTGCGGCCTGGCAGAAATTGACCTGCCCTAAACGCACGGCTAGTGAACGCATGACTCGCCGCCCTGCTTTAAGCATAACATAGATTTATATTTAGCAGAATTTTTTTTCGGCTTTTGCAAATATTGTTTATAAACAGAATCAAGTTCGATTATTAATACTCGTATATCATATCTGAATATCTAAACATTTGCACAAGCAATGGCGAATATGTTTTTTGAAATTATATGAGAAAATATTAACTTCAAAAATCTCTTCTCTGCTTCGTTAACAAACAAGATTTAGAGGTTTCTCCAAAAAGTTAAAATATCAAAAATCAGAAAAAAAGAGCTTTCATACTACTTTGCTTTACTTGAAATTCTAATACTCTTCAAGAAAATCGAATACTTTATATGTGCACCTTTGTCTCTATCACGGTTAGCTTTCTGCTTTTCATAGAATGCACCAAATTTTGTATATGTTCAAGATGTATATTTGCTTATAGTTCCTGAAGAGCTACCTTAATCTCTTTTTGCTATTAACTTCCCTATCTCATAATTTCACCTCCGTATAGGCACACAGGTGTTCTATGTGACTGAAATTTAGATTTTGAATAGGATGTGGAAGCACTTATTTCGCAATTGTACATCAGCCATCTCTTAAACAGTAAAATAGAGTGATTCAGCTTGTTATCCTGAAAAAACAGTAACCACCATTTAACTTAAGTTTAGCTGCTGATGGAGCCAAATTTGTTTTTGGAAGTTTTTTTTCATAATTTCATGAACTAATGCAAGGTTACCATCGTATTGTGCCCTCTTCCATCTAGACAATATTATTTCATTTTTTCTTTCTAGCCTTGCTCGCCTTACGCCATGCAAATCGATCGACATCTGCTTCAAATAAAATTTATTTTGATTTATGTGTAAAAAATACTGAGTTCCAAAAATCGTTATCATAGTGGATATTTTCTTCGGCATATTGTTAAAATACCTTCATATTTCTCTTCGACAAGTGCGTCTTATTTCGTAGTGTATACGCTCTAAAATTGAGTGAAAGCAGAAAAGTAATCTTTTTGCGTTTTTTAGCATTTAATTATTTTGAGATAGCGATAGCGAGCGAGTATTTTGAGATTTTCCCTGTCATTCCAAGCAATTTTCAGCTTGGGGCGTGAACATATTTCTTGGCCTTCCTTCAATCCTTCAAGTCTTTCTGAACAAGTTTTCTTTTGGTTTACTGTAGATACATATAATTAAACAAATTCATTATTTACTACAACTTCAAGGCTGAAAACTTTTGAATCAAAAATTTTTTATTGAAAATATCGCCTGTAAGAAAAAATACGTTCATGATCAAATTTAACCCGGACTGATGCATATAAACTGCGCGCACACACAAAATAAATACAAATTTTTTTCCTAGTTTAGCACAACCGCTGAGATCTGTGCTACATAAGCTTCTGTGGGGTTCAATCTCTATACATGTGTTAGTATGTTTTTGACAGCTGCTGGTTTACGACACTAAAAGTGTGTCTGGCGATTTTGATCATGGAAAAATATTAACGACGAGTTTGCTTGAAATTGATACTATTTCCTACCCACTCGCTCACACACTTGCCTAATATTTACTCCAATAATGACATAAAAACATACATAAACCTAACTTTATCCCCAAGAATATAGTTTTTATATATCGTGTAGCAACTCTAATACAAATATTAAATCTAATATTGCCTTATAAATCCATTGAGCAGCAGTGAATGCTAACTACTCACACGCCAAGGAAAGCATGTGTGGGTGCAACGAGCAAATATTATGCTGTGTGAACACTAAAGCGTCAGTGTAGCATCTTCAGGCAGCGAGTTCAAGGCCATTTACGATGCAATGCACGCACGACGAGCGCCATTAGAGCATTAAAAACTTAACGACTACTAATGCGCGCTTTCGCTCTCGCGCCACAAGGCAACAGCCAAGCTGTGGGGATGCCACAAAACGCAACAAAACAGCGGAGAGACTAAAACGCCACACCACAATAATAATGGCGGCGGTAACATAGGTAATCTGTCTAACGAAACTGCCAGTTACCAGCCACCGAGGCACTTGTCGCACCGCGGAAGGAAGTCTAGGCGCTGAGAGCTACGCTACACTACACACTAAACAGATATTACATAAATGTGGATGTGTGTATGTATGTGTGTGTAGCTGTTTATAAATATGTTAGCGCAAATATTGACTACATTATGGAGCCCTATCCAAGTATGTGTGCGTGTGAGTGTGGGTTCGTGCTCTAGTCATATACATATTACATGGACTCATGCCGTGGCTACAACCACAATAAACACACAACAACAAAAACGTGAACAATTGCGGGTTAGCTACTTTAGTATGCAACTCGACAGGCCTGGGTGTTGCGACGCAGGAATACTAAACACAAAAAAAAAAACGGCTGAAAGAGGAGCTCAAGCAAAAACAACACACCAGCAGGCGGAAAAAAGCAAATAGATAAGAATTTACTCGGCACGTTCTTCTGCTCGAACGCTGTCATCGGGCAAACAACAACAACAAAACAAACACAACAACTAACTAACAACAAGCAACGGCAAACGCACGCAATATGCAACACGCATCTGCAAGCTGCAGGCCACACGCTGCACCATCACTCGCTGCCATCTTCTTCCAATCTGTACTTGATTTGACATGCCACTTCACCTCGCTGCCACTCAACGCAGCGCCGCTTCCTCTATGCAACAGCCACTTCAGTCACCGCGCGTTGAGTTGTTGCCGAGTTGTTGAGGTTACACCAGAAGCTGCAGCTGAAGCGCACCGACTGCCTGCCCTGGCCGGGTGACTGACTGCCTGGCTGGCTCACTGGCTGTTTGAATGTTATGCGGAACGCACCACCACGTTCTTGTGTTTCACCTGCCTGCTTGCCAGCCATGAAGGACTTGACAATACAAAGCGCTGTTCACCGCCCGAGCACGCTTTGTGCATATTTTGGTAGCGCGCACATGCTGTGCGTGGGTGGAGGGAGGTGTGTGTGTGCGGGAGTGCCGAGTGGTTGCGTTAGTTGGTTGTGTTAGTAAAGTGGCTGCTTGCTGGTTACGGCTTGAGTAGCGGATCAGCTTGCTGTGTGGCAGTTATAAGAAAAATACGTGTTTTGACGGCTGGACGTGCAACACTTCAAAGATGGTGAAATCGCTGATGTGGATGGTGAATCGTGTTTGGCTCAAGGATTTTTTCAGCGTAGTGAATTTGTAGTCTCATCTCCTTCTTTTGATTTTCTTTGGTTGTGTGTGTGCTTCTATTTTAATTGCATTTCACTTCCATTTCAGTTCCGGGGAGCTTAAAGCTCACACATCAGTTTCTCTTTTTTAAGTTTAGGGAGTTAGCTATAACCTTTTAAGTGAAACAATTAAGGTGTCTTTGAAATATAAATAATGTATATTTTGGGCTTCTTTATTATTTGCTTGATTTTAATACTCAGAAATTATTAAATAACATTTCGGATTTGTTAGCCATAAGCATAACAGTCCATCAACTGTAGCTTAATGTACCTCCCCCAGTTCATCCTTGAAGAACTGCAAATAGCCACTGGCAAGCTCAAGGCCAACAAATCACTCGGCCCGGACGAGATCCCAGCAGAAGTCCTCAAAATAATCGCTGCAGAATGCCCAAGAGTACTACTGAATATGTACAAGGCCTGCCTTGAAACCGGAATATTCCCTGAACCCTGGAAAAAGCAACGGCTGGTGCTAATCAGTAAGAGAAAAGGAGACCACAATTCGCCATCAGCATACCGTCCATTATGCATGCTCGACACAGCGGGAAAGCTGTACGAAAGCTTACTTAAACCCAGACTTGAAGCGGCTATCAACGAAGCTGGAGGACTGTCCCCTACACAGCACGGCTTTAGGCCCAGCATATCAACTCTAGGAGCTATAAAATGCGTCATTGAAAGTGTAGAAGCTGCACAGCGTAGATGGCATAAATACGAAGGAATAGTGTTGCTGGCGACTTTAGATGTCCGAAACGCCTTCAACAGCGCTAGATGGGTAGATATGATCGACGCCCTCGAGAAAAGCTTCAAGATACCTGACTACGTCAGGGCTGTGGTGAGGAGAAACCTCAGTAACAGGAAACTGCTGTACGAAACTAAAGAGGGATCACGACAGATAGCAGTCACTTCAGGGGCAGCACAAGGATCCATTCTAGGCCCAGACCTGTGGAACATTAGTTATGACGAAATATTAAAATTAGAAATTCCAGATGAATCGTATTTAATTGGCTATGCGGACGACATTGCAGCAGTAACCACAGCAAGGGACGCGAAGAAAGCTGAACCAGGTCATGATACGGACGCAAGCATGGCTCGACACACACAGCCTCCAGCTCGCTACGGAGAAAACTGAGCTACTGCTGCTAACAAACAAGCACATACCTCTCGAGATAAGCATGCACATGACCACGGAAACTCTTAGGACTACAAAAACAGTTAACTAAGACTAACCTTTTGGGTACAAATCCAGCACGCCGCTGGTAAGGCAGCGAAGATCACGTCTAAACTGAGCCGATTAATGACTAACATAGGAGGCCCCAGCCAAGAAAAGAGAAAGCTCCTAATGTCGACGACAATCAGCGTCCTATTATACGGAGCCGAAATCTGGGCAGACGCACTTAAAAAGGAAAACCGGCGTAAGGCAGTAGCCAGAGTGTACCGCACCGCAGCCCTCAGAGTTGCATCAGCCTACAGAACAGTATCAGGCGACGCAATATTAGTTATAAGCGGCAATGCTCCAAACAACCTACTAGCATATGAAAGGAATAAGCTGTGGGAGCTAAAGAAATCACCTGGCAATAACAAGAGCGCAATACAACACATAAGAAAAGATACAATAGCATCATGGCAACAAAGATGGAAGAATTAATCTAAACTCATGGACAAGCCGTAAATTCGAAGAAGTCGACTTTTACACAACCCAGCTGCTATCCGTCCACGGATACTTCAAAAAGTACATCCACAGAATGGGAAAAGTCGCAGAGCCGTCATGCCTATACAACGACGCGACAGAAGACGACGTTGAACACACATTCTTTGAATGTATGTGATGGCAACGAAAACGCACCGCCGTAGAAGAGCTGGTTGGCCCAATAAACGCAGACAATTTAATCAGCGTCATGCGTCGTGAAGCAGAAAGAAGGGGGATTATCCAGAAATTCGCAGCAGTCTTGCTACGCGGCAATAAGCGGGACCTGGACGCAGGGGCGCAGATCTCTCAATGAGAAAAATGGAACGCCACCCTGAAATAATGCAAACGCAGTCCCAGGGTGGGCGACGGTTCCTCAGAGGGGCGTTTTTAGTGACCTGCAAGTGGCACATACTGCTGCTGTGACGACAGCTCTGATGATGTGGAAGGCATTTTCCACCCCCTCACCCGCAAAGGAAAAAACAAAATAAAAAATAAAAAATGTACCTCTACTACAGTGCTTTATTCTAACATGAAAATAAATTAATCGCCTCTACATGGTCATATGAGTAATGCCCAACCAGGCAGCAGTAAAATCAGTTACTACGTAATTCAAGCCCACCAGTCCTTTAGCTTAAGTACAATTGAAATAAGTGACAAATTTTTAACATGCCATCTTTGGTACTCCTAAATATGTATACTACTGTGATCAAATTGAAAGGTGAATTTTTAATTTATACTTCCCGGGCTCTTCGAATCGGTATTTTTTTTTTTTATTTTTTCTGTAAGTTGGTATTAGTGTTAATGACCTCTATGTTAAATATTCGTTAGTATTTGAGATACGCGGCGTTCTGCGGGACTCTAAAAGTGAATTCTTTGATTTTTACTATGTCTGAATTTATTGAACAAAGAAATGCTTTAATGCACCATCTCATACTGCATTGGTTATACGTGATCATTTCGCCACATTTTCAGCTAATACCATATATTCTTCTTCATTGCCGTACTGACTACCATATACTCTGGTGAAGTTTGTATACAGTTATCGATCGCCTCAAGAAATACGCTGCGCTCTCATTCATGGTAGAACTTTAAAGCCCACTCATTTCTCACCATCTGCAAGGAATTCGAAAGCAACATTTGAGGCTTTCAAATTCAAATATTATTGCTAGATATGCAAAAGCGCTTCGAAAGTTGAGGCTATGATCATAAATTATTTAATTTCTCAGGGGTAACTTATGACTTTTCGATTATAATGTTTCAATTTAAGTTATATGACTGTACGATAAGCAAGAATACAGCTTAATTTCCGCTAAGCCACCCACTGGCTTAAGAAAAAATAATGATACACTAAAACTTAAAATATTACATTGCTCCTGAGATGGCTGAAAATTTTAAACTTCTTCCAACATCAAATAATATTTGGGCGAATTTTTATTAGATCTCTTATGTGTTTTCTAACGATTTTTGAAAACGCGCACACATACACGCGCACTTACCAACTACTAGCATAAGTTGCCGTTCACATGCCATTTCGTCTAACTGAAAGCATGCTGAACCATAACTCCTACACCAAACTGCTGCCGTTGATGTAGAGAAACAACTTTAAGCCTGTCTTAAGCTATATCTAGCGCACTTTTGGCGAAATTGAAGCGAACTTGCAGACGCAAGCGCCTCTGCTGCCAAACAAGTAGAGGGGACAGCAGATAAGGCTGCAGCAGAGGCAGTGTGTTGCGGAAAGGAATAGAAAAGATAAATGAAAAGAAAACGTTAACAAAATTGCGAGCAAAAATAAATTTCGCTAAATAGTAACAAACTGCGAAACGAAAACGAAAACAAAAATAAAAACGAAAATAAAAGCGGATATAAAAATAAAATAAAAATAGAAATAATAGCAAAGGCGATAACAACACTGAAGTACAGCTGGAAGAAGCAGAGCAGTGAAATAATCTAAGAGTTACTGAGCTGCGCTGAGTGAGGAAAGTTTAGCGCAAGCACACACACCCATACACATACACATGCACACATTTCCGGCGCACTCAAGTGTAGGTGACAGTTGAGGAGCGCGCATTAGAAGCACAGCTAACAAAAGATACACAGACAATGGCAGCAAAACACACACACGCATACGCAGGAGAATGGCGAATTATTTTGCCAACTACGCGAAAGAGTTGTTGCAGCAGCTTGCATTTGGAATTTTCACTTGTTTAGACAACATTAAAGTTATGGCTTAAGCATAAATAAAGCTTTGTGCTAAGAGTCTCTGTCGCTGTTGCAGCGCAAACTTTTCGCCACCCTAATGTAGTTTTATAAAATTTTCCATTATTGCCGCTGCAGCTTTATATGCTGATATGCGCATTTGTTGTTGTTGTTGCACTTGCTACTTCAAATAAATTTATCTTCATTTTCGCCGTCGAATTTTTCGCGGTTGGTCCACGCTTTTTATTAGCAATACTCTTAATGTTCGGGCTTGAGCGCAAGAGAGCTTGAGATACTATTAATTCAAATACATATTTTTCGTCTTATCTGCAAAAACAAAACATTGTTGTGTATTGAGGGATAAGGCTAAGGTAAAGATGTGTCTCAGTTAGGTGACTTGTTCTGCATGGGTTTCTTTTTGAAAACTTTTTATGGTTTCTGACAGCAAAAGGTGATACAAATTTATCTATTGTAGAATATAACCAGTTTTCTACGCTGCACAGGGTGTATGATGTTTGCCACGCAGTTTGTAATTTTCAGCAAAAACCGTTGGAGGCTTCATCAGATATTTGTATGAGCGATTTAAGAGACGAGCTGTCTCAAACAATGCCCGTCTGCCTCTCAATATACTCGTACATGAATTGGTCTTCAATTTTTTTTATATCAAGTTAAAACTTTTCGCAAGCCTTTTCTTAACCAATTAGCTATTTTTTTATGACAATCACCGATACTGGTCTACTTAAGCTTATAGCTGTTATGGAAAACGACCGATCATAAATAAGTTTTTGTATGCAAAATTTTGATATTTGACTCGATATATTCACATAATTTATTTCGAAGCTTAGACAATAAACAATTGCCGCAATTTTTGAAGAAATTAATAAGATCGAACGCATCAAGATCGAACTGCATCAAGCCTAGCCAATACTTGGGTGACTCTCCCGCCGATGTGATGTCTTTAGGAAGTCAGAAGTTGACTTCATGGGAAGCTGACTGTCAATTGGCTCTATATAAATAAAGCAGGCACCGCGCCTAGCCAGTACTTCGGTGACTCTCGCTGCGCTATGAGCTTTTTTTTTAATAACAACTACTTTGAACACAAAATTTTAAAATTAAAAAAAAAAAAATTCTAATAAAATATTTAATTTTTTATGTGAGAAAGAAATTGTTTGAAAAAAGCTGTTTTTTATTCGAGACGCCTTAAGGGTTGAGTGAATGAATACAACTCGCCTCAGAAACTAAATCAAGTGCAAATTGAAAATGTTCAAAGCCAGCGTATTTGCTTTCTAATAAGCATTCTTCAATGGCACTGCATAAACAAATGCAATCACACAAGCAGCAAGTAGCCAAATATTTTGCAGTTCTAATAGCAAAGTTTGCTAAAATATTTCCAAAATGATTTAAATTAAAATATTTTCCTTTATGCAACAATTCATCCACAGCCACCACTTAAGTGCGTACTCAGAGCAGAAAACTTTTTTGCTATAGCAACACGGTAACTACATATAAGCACACACATGTACACACATATATATACAAGTAAAGCACGTGTTTAGTTTCGCAAACTATGATATGCATATAACTGTTTATTCAAAGTAAAATATTTGCACAAGAACTGTGGAAGTCAGAGCTGCAAACTTTTCTATTTGAAGGTCACATGCGTAGAAATGTTCCATTAGTTATTTAACTCGAATAATACGTTATTTAGGTTGGTTTTATTTGCGCAACCCAGCAGTGAGGTGTACTAAATACACTGAAAGTTGCGTGTGCGCCGCAAGTAAGGCGAGCGTAGTCTGCGCTCAGTGCTGCCGAAGCCGGCAATTAGTTGCTGTAATTGCTCGCTTATATGCAACATGAGTGACAGCACTACTTTTGCGGCCATTTATGCATATACACTGCAAAATAGATGCATTTGGTTTCAACAAATGTCTACTACGAAAATGTTATTCATACGCACCAGCTGCACACACTACACCTTAATGCCGTTGCTGTACCGGCACACATGTGCAAAAAGTTTATATAAAAGCTATTTGAAAATTTTGTGCTCATGCATTCTTGCAGCTGCAGTTTCAACTGTTTTTGTAGTTGTACATAGTTGCTTAAGTTCCGTTTTGTTTTGGTAAACATTTTGCTACAGCCAAACTTGCTAGTCCCAAATAAGCAGCAAAAAAGTAGATAAATTCTTCTAAGCATCCATCATTGCACTTATGCAAAACATGTTTAATATTTTGCTTTGAAACTAGCTAAGTACAAATACGTATGTGTGCGTGCTGCTTGTTTCAGTAGCAGCGCTTGGAAAATGCAAAATTTTTCGTTACATAAGTGCCGCTTTTTACATAATTTTTGTTATTGCACAAATACTGCATTGCGAACTGTTTGGTGTTTAGGCGAGTGTTGCCTACACAAACACGAAAATTTCTTTGAAAAACGTTTTGTTTGAGTTCTTTTTAGAGCCAACATATAGAACCTTTCTGCTTTCGCATCATTCGGCTGGTGCAGTGCGCTGTTGAGCATTAGATACTCCAAACAAAGTAGCTTAGGAGAGCTAATAAATGGTAAACACAAACAAGTATGCAAAGAGGATACACACTCAATTGAGTATGTATATAGTACAACTCTAAGGATTGCCCCACAAGCTGCTATTTGAGTAAAACCAACAAATACTAAGAGTTGGAACAATTTTGTAGAATTTTGAGTTTCTTATATTTACTACACCCAACCAGTAATGAGTAGCTGGCTACATTTATAATATCTTTTTTTTTCAAAAGGTTAAAGAGAAATTTTGAGTCATGCTCTGAATCGGCATAAAACTGCCAAAAACTCTCCTACTGCTCATTCTTGGTAATAGCCAAATGATACATTATAAATATAAGCTGCGTTTTCACTAAGCTCTTACCAAAATATCAAGCACGTGTTATATATGTGTTTATATTTCAAACCTTATGCAGCTTATAAGAATATATTGAAAAATCTATTATTTTCGTACTGTCTCCTTTAAAATCTATTTTGCTTATGTGGCGATCTTGTTAAACGTGTTCAAGTCCATACTCTATGGGAAAATCAAAATATTCTATTTTTACCCATACCTCCTAGCAAATTTTAATCTTGCTTACTGCTTTAAAATAATTGAGATATACAATGAATAATATTATTTCAGGCTAAGTTGGATAGTAAGGTTGATTCAAATATCAGTTTTCACTAGGACGTATGTATATTCTTCCTTTATGTTACCTATAAACTACTAAAAGTGAGTCAACAGCAACTCAAAGATGGCTTATATAGGCTGTAAATTTCAAACTAAGACACTTCGCTAGCTTCTCCAAAGTTGTGTCTCTGGAAATACTTCAATTTCAGCTTGACAAAAGGTGGGCAACGGCGGAGAAAGTGACAAGATGATTCCACTTCGCGTTCCTCCATACAACTTGCCAAAGAGCGTTGGTCAAAATATCAAAATATTTGGTCGCACCAGTCAAAATACCCACAATTGCGGCAAGATTGACTTTGCTAAGAGTAATTAGTTCGGAGATCATCTTACGATATACTTTGAACTAGAAATATCTCGTACTGATAAAAGTTCCAGTTTTCGATCAGCGCATGCGGGGTCACTGGAGATTCACAGGTTTAACTCTAGAGCAAAAGAAGACATAAGCTTCTAATTGCATGAAATTAGAGTCAGTGTGCCATCCCTTGACGCTCATCGGCTTTGCTGTTTCAAGCGACTCCGCTTTGATTAGGCATACATACAAGTCTTATATGAAAAAACTTGAAGCAGCAGTTCGGAACAATATATCTACCAATACATGTTACATTTATGGCAGTGGTCGGGTAGCCCAAGACTGATGGAGAGCTTCCTCCAGGTGTGTGAGTAGTATTCCGTCAGATGAAGGAATAATATGGGTGAAGATGATTTCATACTATCAACTATAGTACTTAAACAATTTTCAGCGAACTAAGAAAGGTAAAGTACAGCTCGAATACGGTAGCTTTCTCTCAAACGGACACTCACCATTTGCTTTCAGTTTTCTAAGCATTAAGTGGACTGTTTTAACTGAACAACTAATGTAGTAATCCTAAGTTGGGTCGAGTAACGCCAGCCGCTGACGTCGATATCAGTGGCCATTAGTGTTGCTTTTTACAGATAAGGAAGCAAAGAAAATGGATTTGGTAGTGAACGAGAGACGAAATATCTTCTGCCATCAAACAAACAGTGTCTACGCCAATAAAGCGATAAGAATAAGAACGCCTGTATAGCCACTCTCTAAACTGAGTAGTACTACACAAGATAAAGTACTTCTATATTGAGTAGCAACATCTTACAACATTTTTGTTTCGACGCTCACACTTAGAAACCTCTTTCTTTTGTCAAAAATGTACAGGTGAATGTAACAACATCCTGATAATAAGTACACTCTAGAAAGGATTGAGAGAATACTGCGTTAGAGGCATAACCGCATTGTTTCCACTTTTTATTTTGTTATGCGATTTTATGCGATTTATACCAGTTTTTTGTTCGATTCGACAATTTTGAAATATGGCTAATGGAAAAGTAGTTATCACAGTTGAGTTGAGAGTCGTGTCATTTAATTAACTACCGAACTCATCTGAGACACATTATCTCAATAAGAAATAATATGAGCTTAAATGATGGCAAATAGAGGCTGACGATTTTTAATTGTTAGGGTATGGGAACAGTATATTGTATGCGGCCCCTATATTGAACCAGCCGTTACACTCACTTACAATCAGAAGCTAGACCAATAAATGCAGTGCATAAGCATTCCGGCGAGCAACGCTGTTGAAGTATTACCCAGTAGATTTAGAGAATATGGGTGCCTTCATAATGGCATTAGTCCTAACTGTTCGACGTGTGGAGAGTGCATAAAAGACTTAATGATATTTACATAAGATGAAGTGTCAGTCAGTCCTTACACTAGAGAAGACTCTCTTCCAAGAAAAAATACTTTGTCTCAGTAGGTGGGAGTTGGTGAGGTTTAGTCCGCATCCTAACATTCAATGTTTCTTCTTACTATGAAAAATGTTTATTCGGTAAAAAGAGAAAAAAAAAAACAAAACAAAAAAATCTAGGCGACAATTTTGTACACAGTCCTAAAATTTAAGTTCGCTCGCCAAAAGTCTAGTTGAAAAAAACTATCAATTTATGAACACTTTTCCTAACGGGTTGTTTACCAACTATTTTTCAGTTTTTTTTTTATTCAGGTACCAGTATTTACTAACAT
The DNA here is from genome assembly GCF_023373825.1 of Bactrocera dorsalis. Lineage (NCBI taxonomy): Eukaryota > Metazoa > Arthropoda > Insecta > Diptera > Tephritidae > Bactrocera > Bactrocera dorsalis. The sequence continues at coordinate 100,721,947 of NC_064303.1, forward strand.
ACCGTTAAATGTAGGTACGCAAATACACAAAATAATAACGGACCACTCTGTTTGCCTGCGCAGCAAATATTACTTTCAAAATAAAGTGAGTAGTGTAAACAAGACAGACTAAATACCACAACACTACAGTCGATTAACAAACATGGGATTTTTTTCTGTGCCAGCAAAAGCAGATGAACAAAAAACATAACTGTAAATTTGCAAGCTTAAATAAAAAGCGCACAGCGGAAGCACAAATGGATGGAAAACACAAAAACTGCAAGCCAATGTGGCACAAAAATGCTAAATTAAATATGAAAAGTTTCGCAATAAAAGAAATGAAATGGCGAAAATCGGCGGCCTAGCCGAAACAACGGTGCCACAACGGTGATATTGAACCCACAAAATTTAATAAATATGGATATGTAGATTGCCAATGCATTTGCGGTCTAACTAAATGAGAGTTTCGCTAAAGTTTCGCAAAGTCCGAGCGGGGGAATGTGGGGTTTTTTTGTCTGTTTTTTGGCGGCTGAATGCCAATCGTGTCACGACCCGCCGCCCGCTAGTGCTCACACCAGCTAATATAGAATGTGAAATAAAACATGTAAGCAAGGTATAGGTATGGGTGTAACCGAATATTTTATACTCGTGCAATTTGCAAGGACTAAAGCCAGGGAAGTACCTTCTGGTACATAAGGCTTGTTTTTTATATGGGGTCTAAGGCGAGTTTTCACCCGATTTTATACATTCTAAGAACAAATAAATATTATGCTAAATATATGTAATATTATAAAAATATGCTCTCTCAATTTTATTAAAATAACTCACATATTGGCCGGTATGTGAGGTATAAAGTCAGCCGGAAATTGGAAAATCTTTATATTAGACATATGGAGGCTAAGGGAACTATTGATCCGTTTTAAAATATTTTTGATACACAGAGATAATATTATCAGGAAAGGATTATCTCTGAATTTCAATAATATATCTTAGACATTAAGCGATATTTTCGGTAGAAGGAAAGTAGGCGTGGCTGTAGTCCGATTTCGCTAATTTTCCCACTGTAAAATACAAATGTCAGAAAAATATCTCATACGAAATTTTGTTGAAATTGGTCGGGTTATGTAATTTCACCAAAAAGTGGGCGGTGCCCCGCCTATCGCTAAATTTTGACCCCGGCTCCATTAAGGCTTCTCATACTATCTTGGGGATACAATTTTATGTCTCTGGTGTATTTAGTTATTGATTTATAGCGCTTTTTATCTTTTTTAACAGTACCGTTATATGGGGACTGAGAGGGATTAACTTCCGATTTCATCCATTTTCTCACTATCTTAGAGTTCTTATAATACTTGTGATAGGCAATATGATTTTTGTTGTTTATGGGTTTGGAAGATGTATACATACATTAAATTTATTAGAGGCCGGCGCCACACCCACTTTTTTTAAATTTTATGGACGGCCCCTGCGTCCCTCCCCTGTTACTGCGATCCCCTATTCCAAATTAGAAATATATAACTCAATTTAGGGCTTAGTATGGTAGTTTTTACATTTTCGGTTATAAAAGTTTTGTGGGCGTGGCAGTGGTTCGATTACGCCTATCTATGAACTCGAACTTTTATTGTACCAAGGAACCCACACACCAAGTCCTATCAAAATATTTGAATTTTTACGCAAGTTACAGCTTGCACGGACGGACTGACAGTCACACAGTCACTTCCGATTTCAACTCGTGCCATCATCCTGATAATTTATATACTTGTATATAATAAGCCTATATCTATCTCTATTAGTTTTAGGTGATGCATATAACCAATAGGTGAACGAAACTACTATACTCTTTCGCAAAATGTTGCAGGGATACAAAAATACTCACAGATATTCGTTGCAATAACAACAACAATAATAGTTTTTGGCACTCTAAACACAACACAGTCGCGCCTGTGTGGTGGTGTTTGTGTTTCTGCGCGCGTATGAGTGGGCATAAGTGTTGTAAACGAGTGGGCAATAAATGCGGTAAGGACGCATGCAAAGGAGCAGCGCTCACCGAAATATTTGCGGGTTTTATAGAGCAGTTCATAGCGCACTTGTACATAATTGTTTGCCTAGCACTTCCTCTAACTAATAAAAGCGTTCGCTTGTATTGTCGCAGATAAATATGTGTGTGTAGATATGCTGTATGTGTAATTAACAACTATGTTTGCGAGCATATCATCAATATTGAAATTGCCGATTTCAATGGCGGCATGTTGTTTGCTGTTGTTGTGATAGGCCTGCGGTCGGCGCCAAACACTGCGGACGCCAATGGAAAATTTCACGCGCATTTCAACGCATTGATATAGGGACACATACACATATGAATATACTAAGGCGCACATAGATATGCAAAATACATATAAACCATACAAAACACACATACATATATAATAGAAAACACATGTATAATAGAAAGTTCAGCTCAGTGCATGCATATTATTTTGGTTATAGGATTTTGTGGTCGCGCTGGAATTTGGCGAAAAATGCGCCAAAAGTTATTGCGAAAATCCGCAAACTCATTTCTATATTATTTGCTCCATAACATTTTTTAAGTGCAAGGTTGTCAGCGTGTTTTATAAATTTCACGCAAAAGTAATTGATTTTTCACCTTTTCTTAATAATATTTAGCAAAATTGAAGGAGAAGGGAAAACTCATTTAAAATTGTATGAAAGAGAGCAGAAAATATGCAATTTCTGTAAGTTTAACATTTTTTGAATACCAGGGTTGCCTTTTATATTTCAGGATTGAAGAAAAAAATAAATTTTGATCATAAAAATCACTTTACCTTTTTTTAATATTCAGCATGAAGATCTACCCATTTTTGTCAGCGTTTCAATCATTTACCGAAGTATTATTACCACACTAATTGAAGTATCTCCAAAACATGCGTTATCTATGCATAAATCACCTCTTCAGGTTTTGAAATACGTTCACATCTTAGTTTATTTTTTACGTACCAAAATAAGTCATTCGGTGTATTTCAGTGAATGACTCATCAAATCGTTGTTTTAAGTACTAAAAAATGCAGTTGCTTCAATAGATGTGTGAGAGCTCCCATTGTGGTGGTGAAGAGTGAGCCATCCTCGTCGCCTAGTTTTCCTGATTTATTGACTGGTTTAGGAGGACTATCACGAAATTCGTCTTGGGGTGATATAATACTGCGATTGAATTCAACGTACCATCGATAAAAACTTGTCCTTGATTTACCTTCAACGTCAATTCATCGAAGCACTGTTGGTAAATTAATCCCCGTCGAAAGCAGTAAAAGTGCTTTTCATTTTCTGACTGACGTGAATATTTTAAGTTACTGTACTTTTTTTGAAAAAAGAAAAATCAGTTTAATCGGGACACGTTGCGCAAGAACGCATTTCATACCCAAAACTTCAGGCTAGCGAAAGACGTCGAGTTCTCTTGCTACTATTTTAATACTTGTCTGATGATTCTTTGGCACCAAATCCTTCGCTTTTTTTTAAGTTTTTCATCAGTAGAAGATATTGAAGGTCGTCCAGAATGAGTCATGTTTTCAACGAACTCTCTTTGAAGGCTTTGTACCATTCATAGGATTGTGTTTTTGACAAAACTGAAACACTGGAGGATGGAGTCATGTCTAAAAATTCATGCAAGTGAAGAAAGTTCTCTGATCGCCATTCACTTGGGAGTGGCCAGAAGAGGTTCTTTTACATATGGCTCAAGTAGCTCACGACTACCGGTCTTTGACCAAGTATCCTCTAGGTAGCCTAAGAACATCTGTTTGAAAGCGAAAGGAGAAAGCGCAGGGTTGTGCACTGGGTTGGGACCCGCCACGTAAAAAACACACCCAATTAAAAAAAACAACAAGCCTCAGATGAGTGATCCCCCTTTTGATGACGACCATGGCAAACGAATTAAGGTTAACCGCCGAAGGAAGCAGAGGAAGAGGAAGACCTCCATTCTGTTGGAAGGACAAGGTGAGGAAGGACCTGGCTTCGCTTGGAATATCCAATTGGGGGTCACGTAGTGAAAAGAAGAAACGACTGGCGCGCTGTTGTTAACTCAGCTATAGTCGCGAGAGCGGTGTCTACGCTAATAAAGAAGAAGAAGAAACACCATAAACCTTTTCCAACATTCCCAATGGTTCTGCATACGAAAAATGTTTCTTCGAAATTTTTATCTATTGTAAAACTTGTACTGGTTTGACCGCTGCAGCTATTGATTAAAATCCTTTTTGGTTTTAGCAACCCAAAATTAGCAAGAAACAGTCGCTAAATGACTGTAAACTAGAGAGCAGTTGATTGAACAAAAATAGTCAGCGTTTTAAATGGACTGACAACTTGCCTTTCATATCGCTATTTTCATTGAAAATCTATTGTGATGATTTTCTAAAAGCAGAGTGAAATTCTTTTTCTTTATTGCCATTTCTATTCTCAGTAAAATTCGTTATAACTGCTTTAATATTTAACGAGTAAATAATTATCAGAATAGAAATTTTGAGAAATTGTAATTGAAACTACACCTAACCACTGCTTAAGCTTCCCATAACTCAATGCTTCAATTACAGCATTTCTTGCAACCGCTAAATGCTGCCACATGAGAACGCATTTTATTAAGATGGATAAACCAGCAACCCAACTTACGCAGCAGCAGCATCAACAGCGCAGAGTAGAAGCTGTGATGTGAAGCGCCGCAGAAGACTTATTACTTTATCAGGGTTTAAAGCATATTTTGTGGCAGCGGAGAAAAGATAACAACAACTCTATGATGACGAAAATAGAGTGAAGATACAGTGAGTTGGACGCTGGTGCTCAGTAGAGTTGTATATTTATTTTGGTAATTTACCGTTGACAGCGACAATGAAACACCTAAAACAGCAGTGATGGCAGCGGTGAAGATAATGAGCGGGCGAACAAGGGTCAGTTGCTGGGCAAACTATTTAAGTAGCGCCTTTGACCCACCGCCACCCAAGTATTGTACGCATTTTTGTGCTGCACTTGCGTAGTTGAGTGCGTTGATGGGAGTGTGGGTGTGTGCGTTTTATGGCAGTGTAGTAAATTAAAGGGAAATAAATAGTTTGCAGGTGGTGTTAATTGAAAAAGTTTCTGCAACACTAATTAAAAGTTTCTAAACAAAAACGCGATGATGAAAATTCTATAATATTTTAAAAGGTACGCAACAGCAACAGCAACAAAAGCAATACAGTTACAACAACAGTGTGAAGGAGCGTAGTTGTTGAGGCGGCAGCGTGAGCAGCGAATTTTAAACAGGGCAATAAATGCGAATGCGAATGGTGTGTAAGCAGTGAGCGCAACAATGAGCGGTGGCAAGTTTTCCCTTTAAAGCTGTAGCGAAGCTGGTTACATTGGAACAGCTGTTGCAGCGCGCTGCCGAAACTGCGTGCAGCAGCGTGCCTGTGTGTATTCTCGATTCTAGGGACTTTCGAAGCTAAGTCTTGTTGCCTTAGCCTGTAGACAACTTACTTGTGCAAATACATATACTTCTGAGTGCTCAAGTTTGTATGTAACGATGGCGTGCGCAAATGTATATGTTTCATAAGTTTTGCTTAGTGCTTTCCAATCAATTTTCAATGACATTGCACTAATTAATTTTGAGCACTAATCCATTGGCTCGGTACCAAGAATTGCACAAGCACATCGACTTCGAAGTTTACTTCAATAATTGCCACGAGAATGCTGCGTATCTTGGCAACAAATCTAAGAAATAATCTTAATCAGATTAGTATTTCTAATGTTACGCAATCGAAAAGTAAAAGAGGTGATACTATGAACAGTGCAAGACTTCGCAGAAAGTTTAACAAAGTCTCGGCAAATAATCCGCATAAATCTGAAAATAAAATTCTTTCTCTCTGCGTAATATTTTTGAAAAATTAAAAAAAAATATGCAATATATAAAATCTTCGCAACACAATTCAAAGATAATCAAAAAAGGAAAAAAACATCAAGCTGTATTAGTAGGACAGGAGAAAACACACACTCAGCAGCCTTAACATTTCAAGCGATTTTATACAGAATATCGAACATATTTCACAGAAATAAATTAGAAATATGATATTCCGGTTATGGTATGATTGTTATAAGCTTTTACAGATTTTTTTTTAATTACCAGTCAAAACCAGTTGTTTGTTATTATTATATTACGAGTATATCATAGGTTACAGTGGCTGACTATCACCACTTACATAGACCTTCAAGTCGTTTGTTATACAGAAAAAGGTTTAATATTAATACGAACTGAAGTGTGTGTTGTGCACGATATTTTGCGAAGTTTAAGAGAAACTCGATATATACTTTTGATACCTCAGCCAGTCCCTTGAACTGCTAAGCTCCCATATATAAGACGAGTTATAGCTAACGCCTAACATAAGCGAAGTTCATGTTCCAGCATCTCTCTCATGTCTACCTCCATGCACTTTCTACACATGTCATCGATGATAATGCCAATAAGGCTCGTATATGATGGCTATAAGTTCTGACCTTTCTCTCTGATCTGTTTGACAGCCCTTTCAGAAGTTTTATGAAAAACCACTTTTAATGATTTCCGTATTATATGTAAGGAACTTTTGCCACTCTCATCGATTTTATTGTTTCCTATAGTCACTATAACTACCACCTTGCTGCTTCTAAGGACATTATCTGACGCAACGCGAGATTGTTTGAGATTTTCGATTTGATTGCCGCTTGACTAACGTCGAATACATTGATGTTTCTAATATCGTTTTCTTCTAGCTAAATCAGCAGCTTTCCTGACTGCAAAGACTTCTGCCTAGAAGATACTGCTGTATTCCGGCGTTTTTCAGGAACGCCTGAGACATATGGAGCTCTGTGCAATATACCTCAGCGCCATCTCCATCTCGCCTGAAGGATTACGCGATTATAGTCAGATATATCTGAGAATTGGCATGGTAAAAAGAGAGTAGACCAAGTAAAGTTACTTTCCGCTCATACTGGAAACAAATATCACAACTTTTTTATACATAGAAACAAAGTTTTTTCGATATGTTAAGCTTTGTTATAAACCTTTATTGCCAAAATATGTAGACTCATCTGATATCGAAACGCTTTTAAGTCATAAAATTAATTTTATTTTTTATTTTAGCTATCACAAGATCATAAACTCACATGCCTTTACAAAATACTCAAACCGATTTCTGCCAACCCAAAAATGCTTCATGCAATTTTACTTAATTTATTTCTATTTTCATGCATTGAAACAATTTCTACTATTGTTTTACGTTTTTCATTTTCTACGAAATTAATTTTCATTGCAATGAAATGTAACGGCAATAATAAAAATGCACACATACACAGACCACACATACATATGTATAAACGAAACATTGTGAAAAGTATGAAAATGCGAAAAAACAAACAACAGCCGAGCAGAAAGCCAATAAGCCAAAGTGGTCAGAAATAAAGCAGAAAAAGAAGACGAAGGCGAAACAATAAAAAGTAAGCGACAGCACAAACGACATTGCTACCTTTGTAAACAAATCAAGCAAAAAATTGTTATTTTCATTTGCTTATCATAAAATTTATCTCTGCCCATTTTATTAGGCTTCTACTCTACGCTTACGCCAGCCACTGGGCCCTGCTGTGTGCTGGCACAGCCAACAACAGCAGCAAACAATTTAGTCACCACCAACACCACAAATCAACTCACTCGGCAAGTGTCATTGAGGTAAATTTCATTTTCATTTGCAGTGTTGCGTTTCACTTCACTTCTCCGGAGGCCGGAGGCCGGCTTCAACGACCAACGACGATGAAATTAAATAAGTAGCCGAATCGTTTTCTGCTACTTCTTGGTGTGCTGTGCTCCCTGATTTTTAAGCATTAAACGCAACACGCAATAAATGTAAAAGGGAAATTTTATTTCCGTTGCCGTACTTTTGGACAGTCATCTTCCAAGACAGTCTTCTACTTGTGTCGGTTCTAGTTGTGGTGGCAGCGTGGTGTGGGTTTTCAACATGAACAAATGCTTGAAAATTTAAAAGTTTTATTACATTTAAGGCTAATGGAGTTTTTTATACCGTTTGTTCAAATTAAAATTTCTGCTGTTGCTTGCTAGTTCTCCCTCTAATTGAACAAACATAATTAATTGCAAATCATCTTTTGCCCAGCCAGCATTTCAAACATTCCAGGATATAACTGTTAATGAATTGTTGTTTGACATGAAAATATTTTTTTTATGTTGATTATTTGTTTTTTTAATTGTTTGTTAACAATCGAAATGTTGACTTTGTATTTCGCTTTCAGCAAATTTTTTGTGCGCTCCGTGTGTTGCAAGTTGTTTTTTATCGCCTTCGCCGTCACTCTTAATATCAATTTTTAAGTGTTTGTACACATTAATCGTTTGTAATTAACCTGTCATGTATCAAGTAATTAACGCATGTAACAACAAATACACTTACTTGGTTTTTTCGCTTATGTAAAGGGTGGTCCATGAGCGAGGTATAGCTTATTCAGATTCTGGATGACTCTATACCTTGAACAGGGTATATTAAGTTTGCCACGAAGGTTTGAACATCCAGGAGGATATGTCAGAGATTATTTAAAAAAATATGTACATAACAAATCAATTGAAAAGTCCCAAGCCTACCACAGCAAACACACAATTTTTTGTGATACACTGATTACAGCGACTTTCCGATTTTTCGATACCATTTTGGTAGTATGATTTCTCCTTTGCTTCAAAATGAGCCGCAATTTCGGCGATCAACTCTTCATGCGGCAAAATATCTTCCCAGCGAGGATTCTATTGAGATCTGAGAACAGGAAATAGTCGTTTGGGGATAAATCTGCAGAATACGGTAGATGCGGAAGTAATTCAAGGCCCTATTCATACATTTCGGTTTTACTGACTTCTGATACGATGTATTGTCCTGGTGAATCTCCACCATATTTTTTTCAAATGCCGCCGCTTTTCGGTGCTTTCGTAAAAACTAAGTTTCTGAAAACATTTGAAGGACGATCACCCAAACGGATAGTCTATGCAGACGACACAGCTATACTATTGACGGACAAAATCCTAGACAAGATTATCAGCGTGATAAATAGCGCTCTAAAAGTCAAGAGCTTATATGGTGCTCCTTACAAGGAGATAATACGAGTATATCCCGTCATGGAAACCCTCGATGCACAATGGTGGAGTTAATTATTAAGAATCATAACAAGTACTAAGGAGTAATTTGGATAGCAAACGGACGTCGAAACTCAATGTGAATAGATGATCAAAGAGGAAATTTGTGCTCTCTTAATAGTTAGACAGATGATATGATCAACAAGGGGCCTATTCCTCGTCCTTATGCATTGGTGTTACACAGGGGTTGTCAAGTCAATATTGCCAGCGGAACTTTCAACATATACATGGACGGATCAAAAAGGACTGATGGAGTAGGCGCATAAAACTATTCCTCTGATTTTGAACTCTGCAAGCTGTCGGAATAATGAATATAAAAGCGTTTTGGGAACACATATAGTTGATGAGACAGTCAATGTGCTATCCGCTTGGCTACCGAACCAGTACAAGAAATACGCTCGTCACTAGATAAGATAGGATAGATATATGAGGATTGCATCGGACCTAAGGTCCATTGTACCCACTTCTAAGTCACAACAACGCAACTAAAGTCAGTATTTAGATAAATTCTACTTAATACACTTCTAGGTGCTAGCGAGGCGTTATTATCCCTATTTGGAAACATGGATCCAATGGCCTTTATCCTGCGTCTGCAGCCCGCTATACAGTCAATTTGCAGGTATTCTGGAGTTTCAAGCACTATCGCAGTTTATCCTTTGAACTTCTTTATCCTTTCGGTAATGTAGTCCCTTGGTATTGCACCACTTAAGTCCTTAATCCCTAAAACGATATACTATAAAATGAAATTCCTGAAAGGGCTGACAAACGGATAAAGGTGAAATGTACACGCAGTATCCCAAGATCATGTGCAAGGGAGTGCTGGGAATCAACGCAAACTTTGTACTCACAAGAAGTCTCAAAAATATTGCAGGACGGCTGTTGGCATAGTCCCAGGTCATACCTTACCTGCATTACATGAAAAGCGGCAATTACAGAGAAGTAGGCATGAGAGTAACGCTGGAACCAAGTCCTCTACTTAAATCTGATCCCATCGGCTGAGATATCCAAGAGCTCCGCACTTCAAGGGACTCTCTGAAGTATCAGAATTATGTATCAAGTCTCTTTTACACTTTGCCAAAAGCTTTGACGTCCTGACACTTCAGATGGTATTAATAATTAACCTTCATCTGGCAGTACAAAAGATTTGTAGGTATATGACGTGACCACCAGCCAGTGTAATCTAACCTAACCAACTGGTAGTTAGTGATCTGAAATTTTTCAATTCATTTAATTTTTCTTCTTTCCAAGCAGCTGCTCATATATCGGAACGCCGATATCGGATCACTACGCATTATGGCTGCCATACAAACCGAACGGTCAAATTACATTCCATGTATAGAAAACTTTTTTATTTGACAAGATATCTTGACGAAATTTGGCACGGATAAATTTCGAAGGTAAGACTAACGGGTGATTTTTTTGAGGTTAGGATTTTCATGCATTAGTATTTGACAGATCACGTAGGATTTCAGACATGGTGTCAAAGAGAAAGATGCTCAGTATGCTTTGACATTTCATCATGAATAGACTTACTAACGAGCAACGCTTGCAAATCATTGAATTTTATTACCAAAATCAGTGTTCGGTTCGAAATGTGTTTATCGACAAATTTTGTTCAGCGATGAGGCTCATTTCTGGTTGAATGGCTACGTAAATAAGCAAAATTGCCGCATTTGGGGTGAAGAGCAACCAGAAGCCGTTCAAGAACTGCCCATGCATCCCGAAAAATGCACTGTTTGGTGTGGTTTGTACGCTGGTGGAATCATTGGACCGTATTTTTTCAAAGATGCTGTTGGACGCAACGTTACGGTGAATGGGCGATCGCTATCGTTCGATGCTAACAAACTTTTTGTTGCCAAAAATGGAAGAACTGAACTTGGTTGACATGTGGTTTCAAAAAGATGGCGCTACATGCCACACAGCTCGCGATTCTATGGCCATTTTGAGGGAAAACTTCGGACAACAATTCATCTCAAGAAATGGACCCGTAAGTTGGCCACCAAGATCATGCGATTTAACGCCTTTAGACTATTTTTTGTGGGGCTACGTCAAGTCTAAAGTCTACAGAAATAAGCCAGCAACTATTCCAGCTTTGGAAGACAACATTTCCGAAGAAATTCGGGCTATTCCGGCCGAAATGCTCGAAAAAGTTGCCCAAAATTGGACTTTCCGAATGGACCACCTAAGACGCAGCCGCGGTCAACATTTAAATGAAATTATCTTCAAGTAAATGTCATGAACCAATCTAACGTTTCAAATAAAGAACCGATGAGATTTTGCAAATTTTATGCGTTTTTTTTTTAAAAAAGTTATCAAGCTCTTAAAAAATCACCCTTTACAATAGCTACCATATAAACCGATCGATCAAACTGAAGTTGTTGAATGAAAACTTTTTACTTTGCCAAGATAACTTAATAAAACTTGACACAGATAATCTCTAAGGACAAGACTACAATTCTTCAATTTAGTTTTCAGATCGGACTACTCTAGCATATAGCGGCCATGCAAACTGAACGATTAAGTCCAACTTTTTGTATGAAAAAATTCTTCAGTTGACAAGATATCGTCAGGAAATTCCGTTTGTATTATTATCCAATTTTTTTCCGCAATATGGGCTACCCTGCACTTTCAAGACTTAATATCCTAACAAAAAGTGACAAAAAACCCTACCCAACGGTTATAAATTGTAAATTGTCGCCATGCGCAAATGAGAATTGTTATTTGAAGTGGCATTCACACACATTTAGTTATGCCATTTGCGCAAAAAGTGCTTTGTAAGAATTATTATGTTCAAATATTTAGTTCTTCGGCAGCAAAAAAGTTTAAATGTATTTAAAAAAATTAAAAATTTATTTTCCATGCAGAAAAAATAAATAAATAAACTTGAATATAAAAAATCATACATTTTATAAATTATAAGCATTTATCTTTTTGCGCGCAGCAGCAATAATTACAACGTAAATTGTTTTATTAATTTTGTTGTTTTTTCTGCAGCGAAAATTGTAGTTTTTACATATTTAAAATAATTAGCTGCAAGCAATATTTTCATTTATAATTATTGCATAAATTGTGGTTAACCATAACCATTTCGGAGCGTATCTCATTTCCGCATTTGCGTGCGCCACGCACAAACACATATACACATCATTTGCGGCCAAAGCTTTGGCCGTTACATGAAGCACCTCTTAAGCTGACCATAATTGAATTTAATAACAAAATACAGCAAAGTTTAGAGCACAATATGTTGTTGTGCATAGAAACTCTCATTTGGCTGTGGATTGCGCGTTTTTTCCGGTGTGGCGCTTTAATCAACGCAACTTTTTGTTGTTTGATGCCACTTCGGGGCTAATTAAATAAGCGCTGAAAACATGGCATTTTTATAAACGAATTGTTAATTAAACTAAATGTGCACACTGAACGCATACACGCACACATATATCAAACAGTTAACACTTGTGTGTGTGTGGTCAACGAGCTGGCTGAGGCAGCACGGCCATTGGCGAGCGCATCAGGAAGCGTCTGGCGGAAGCGGCAACACAGCGCAATTTCCTCGACATTTTCAAATTTTCTATACACGCTTCCTGATGCGATGTTGTTAAAAGCCAACAACAACAACTGAGTGCTCAAGAATGGATACAAATACATAGAAACTTGGAAGCAGCATATACTAAAAAAAGTCTTATTATTTTTGCCCGCATGTATAAGCTTGTTTAGAAGCGCTACAGCTGAAAAATCAAGCATCAAATGGTTGTTGCTATGATTTTTTTGAACTTTGAGCAACAACAAAACTATATTTAAACTTATTTTCTAACAATTAAACCCATATATGCTTGAGCGCCTGCCACGCGCTTAGCCATATTTCTTTTTACCTTTGACTGTCACAATTTCCAATGGCTTAAATGATTTGAAAATGACACCCTGTGCCCCAGCACGCCGCCAACTAACAGCCTTAGTCACTTTCTTTCAAGGGTGTGTCTAATGGAGCACCCTTCACGCACGGCACACGCACACATCTACACACGCATACTTACACAAATCCATAAAACAAAGGGGCGCTCGAGCATGTATCGGCTCACCTCAGCTAATACCAGTATTTCTATCACCTGCCAAGCATGCACTTCTCCCACACACACATAAGCACATAGACTTTTGTGACGGTTTCCCTTACCCTGTCAACGGCAGCGCCTTGTGTTGTTGTTGTACGCCACTAGCAGCTTGCCAACTTTGTACCGAGAATGTCTAATTTAGCTGCAGCATAATTCACAAATCCGGCATGAAGCCTTGCCATTCATTCGCCTAACGCTCCACTGCGCCATTGTGGCATGCGCCTTCGCAGCAGCACGGTTGTGGCATGCCAGCCGCACAGAGTTTGAGCTACGAGTATTTAAATTTTCACATGAATCCAAGCAGCTCGGCGCTATGCCTATGAGGAAATATTCACATGTGTGCATAGGTGTCTGTGTGTGTTAGGCATATAGTTTGTTGTGTGCAAGTGTGTGTGTAAGGCACATAGTTTGTTAGCTGTAGGTGTGTGTGTGTGAAGCATAGAGTTTGTTATGTGTGCTAGAGCTTGGTATGTGTGTCTGTGGCAGTGGCAGCAAAGGCTGGCAGTGCCGGCTTAGCCAAGTTTGACATGTGCATAAATGAATGAATATATGACACACCCTATGGTAATCGGATGAATTTGGGGCAAACATTTACATGACAGAAAATAGAACTTTTACACTTTTGGCGCAAAGCGTTGCGAGGTGTAGTGCTGTTTTTCAAACGCTATGCCGGAATATTTCAAGTTTTTAAAGCGGCTTTTTGTCAGCCTGTCGACATGTGTGCCGTGCAGTTTGCTAGAGGTACAAGGGTTTTAATTAAAATATGGCTGGCATTTCGAAATATTTGTATGAAAAAATTGTCATATATAAAGCATATATATATTTGAAATATAAGAAAAAAGAAAACATATTTATTTTGGTGGCACTGAAGCTATAATACCCTTTACAAATAGCAAAGCTTTGTTACCGCACAGGATTTTTGTTGGTCAGCTTGTATGGCAGCCATATGTTCTAGTAATCCGATTCGAATAATTTCTTCATATGTTGCAACATTTCTGCAGACAATTAACTGTACGAAAATTTATGAAAATATCTGCTCAAATGGAAAAGTTTTCCATACAAGCAGTTGTTTCCAATCGTTCAGTTTGTATGGCAGCTATACGCTATAGTTGTCCAATATCAGCGGTGTCGAGAAATAAATAGCTTCTTGGAGAGAAAAGGACGTTTGCAAGACTTCAGATTGATATCTCAAAAAGTAAGAGACTAGTTCGCGTATATAGGTTAGTCGAAAAAATCTTTTCGTATTTCTAAATAAAGATATATGTACCTGTACCATTTTCTTCAGTGTAAATTAAACTTTCGAAATTTTTAAATTCAACCTAAAATCTCACCTTTCCAACACTATATGGTATAACACAATGTGATTGGTAGCACTGGAGATATACGACTTCAACGACATCTATTCACAAAATACGAAAAGACTTTTTCGACTAGCCAATATAGAGACAGAAGGACATGTTTAAATCAACTCAGCTTGTCATACTGAGCATTTATATATGTATAGGGTATAGAAATATATAAAAATATATTTGTTTTCCGCTGCAAGCTAATTTTGTTCAAATTCGTTGCATATAGATCACATGTGTTGCCTTGCTTCTTATTCAATAAGAAAGTGACTGGCTGGCGTGCCACATATATTATATGGACATACAAGCATCATATATATTATTACAAACATATATAACTTAACTACACACATATATATATCCATTTGTAGCTGCTTTTGCACACTCATGGCTGACTGCAACAGTTACCACTTTAAATCTCAGCTGAACTCAGTTCAGCCCCTAAAACAGTTCAATAGATGTGCATAAAAGTTCAATAGCTCATTGAAATTCACCATACCACAACCATCAATTTGCAATATACATATATCATCACAAATATCATATACATATATGGTTGCTTGTCGACGGCAGCGCAGTGTACTCAGCCAATTGAACAGAGTGGGCGCCAAGTAGCGGTGTGTTGGTAGCTGGAGCTGGCTTTTAACATTATATACGTATGAATGAAAGCTAAGCTTGCTTGTATGTATGTGTCGGATAGTGCAGCTCGCGATAGCACACGATGATGGAAATTGATTTATGCTGAGCGCATTAAAGTAACATTCTCGAGAGAAATAGTAAACAAGCACACATTTGTGTTGCTATGTTTGGTCGCTGGTGCAAGTTGCAAGCAGAGCAATTAATTATGCATTTATCTATGAGCGCGTCCATATTTTTAATACAACGATTCAAGCTGATATAAAGCATGAAAAAGATGAAAGCGTGTGTTAAGTATGCCAACAGTGGTGGCTAAAATTGCTTGAAAATGGAAAGATTTTGATGCGAAAACTTATAAACAGACTTTATATACGCTTAGAAAAATTATTTTAAATATTTGCGAAAGTCTTCTCCGGTTATTCATAGAACCATTTGTTGTTAAAGATAAAAACATAGGCACCACTCTTCATTTAAAGATTTGAGGTTGTCTCTGAATTCTATTTTCTTTAAAATTTATAGCAACAAGGCAATAATGCAAGTTTTTGCGGATGACGCGGCGTATGAGTAACTTTTCATATAATACAATGATTTTTTAAGAGCTTGATAACTTTTTTTAAAAAAAAAAACGCATAAAATTTGCAAAATCTCATCGGTTCTTTATTTGAAACGTTAGATTGGTTCATGACATTTACTTTTTGAAGATAATTTCATTTAAATGTTGACCGCGGCTGCGTCTTAGGTGGTCCATTCGGAAAGTCCAATTTTGGGCAACTTTTTCGAGCATTTCGGCCGGAATAGCCCGAATTTCTTCGGAAATGTTGTCTTCCAAAGCTGGAATAGTTGCTGGCTTATTTCTGTAGACTTTAGACTTGACGTAGCCCCACAAAAAATAGTCTAAAGGCGTTAAATCGCATGATCTTGGTGGCCAACTTACGGGTCCATTTCTTGAGATGAATTGTTGTCCGAAGTTTTCCCTCAAAATGGCCATAGAATCGCGAGCTGTGTGGCATGTAGCGCCATCTTGTTGAAACCACATGTCAACCAAGTTCAGTTCTTCCATTTTTGGCAACAAAAAGTTTGTTAGCATCGAACGATAGCGATCGCCATTCACCGTAACGTTGCGTCCAACAGCATCTTTGAAAAAATACGGTCCAATGATTCCACCAGCGTACAAACCACACCAAACAGTGCATTTTTCGGGATGCATGGGCAGTTCTTGAACGGCTTCTGGTTGCTCTTCACCCCAAATGCGGCAATTTTGCTTATTTACGTAGCCATTCAACCAGAAATGAGCCTCATCGCTGAACAAAATTTGTCGATAAAAAAGCGGATTTTCACATTTCGAACCGAACACTGATTTTGGTAATAAAATTCAATGATTTGCAAGTGTTGCTCGTTAGTAAGTCTATTCATGATGAAATGTCAAAGCATACTGAGCATCTTTCTCTTTGACACCATGTCTGAAATCCCACGTGATCTGTCAAATACTAATGCATGAAAATCCTAACCTCAAAAAAATCACCCGTTACAATGATCGAAAAAAGAAAAGAAAATAAAATAAAAAATTAAAATTAAAATTAAAATTAAAATTAAAATTAAAATTAAAATTAAAATTAAAATTGAAATTAAAATTTAAAAAAAAATGAAACTAAAAATTAAAATTAAAATTAAATTTTAAATTAAAGTTAAAATTAAAATTAAAAATTAAAATTTAAAAGAAAATTAAAATTAAAATTAAAATTAAAATTAAAATTAAAATTAAAATTAAAATTAAAATTAGAATTAAAATTAAAAATAAAATTAAAATTAAAAATTTAAATTAAAATCTAAATCAAAATTAAAATCAAAATTAAAATTAAAAATATAATTAAAACTAAAATTAAAATTAAAATTAAAATTATAATTAACATTAAAATTAAAACTACAATTAAATCTAAAATTTAAACTAAAACTAAAATTAAAGTTAAAATTAAAAAAAAATTAAAACGAAAAATTAAAGTTAAAATTAAAATTTAAATTTAAACTTAAATTAAAACTAAGTTAAAATTAAAATTAAAAATAAAATTAACTTTCAAGTTAAAATAAATTAAAAATTAAAATTAAAATTAGACTTAACTTTTAAATAAATTCAAATTAAATATTTTTTTGGATTAAATTAGTCTAAATTAAAGTAAATAAAAATAAAAACTAAAGAAAATAATTAATTTAAATAAAATTAATTTAAATTAAATTAAGGTAAATAAATAAATTTATATATAATATAAATTATATTATAAATAATAATACATAGAATAATTAAATGTAAAATAAAAAATAATTAATTAATAAAAAAATTAAATCAAAATTATCAAAATTAAAAATGTCTTTCAAAAACTCCAAAAAAATAGTCAACATTTCACTTTCCTTTGATCTTCATGTTCCAACAGTTTAACGACCACTGTAACAGTTACTCATTTACTATCTTCCCACACCAGCACATACATAGAGCTGAATATAAGGATGCTTGTGTTTGTTTTATAAATATCTTTTGAAGAGCAAAAATAAAGTGCTTAAGCGTTCAATGAACCAGTTTCACACACACAAACATACAAGTACATCAATACGTTGGCATAAATATACAAATAAAATATAATATGTGGATGTGTTAATGCGAGGAATTAGACTTTAACCACTTGACAAATGTCACTGAACTCTGCTGTCTGCTGGCTCATGCATTTTTTGGCGCCATAAATCAGTCTTGTGGCTTTTAAAGTGGGAATATCAATGCGAATTAGTTGATGAATTAGTGTGCTAATATTAAATCACTTGATATACAATCAAAGCACTCAGCTAGTTTTCCCTTAATTGCGGTTATTTATTTATTATGGTAATTGTAGCGTGATTTGGGTTTGAATATCATTGATTTTTATATATTTTAGTGGTATGTGGCAAAGAGAAATTTATGGTATTGTGCAGCTAAGGTTGGTTTGCATCATTTAGAAATTTTGGAGGAAATGTTTATACAAACAAATAATCAGAAACGAAGTATTAATTGTGGATCTCTCCAAAGGCGGATCTCTTTGAATAGAATCAGCCTATAAATTTAGACAATAATGAGTTGTTATATCCGAGATCCAATTTTTATACTCTTTCAATCCGATAACTTGTGAACGGAATAAATTTCCCATACAAGGACTCGAATTTGATTGATCAGTTTGTATGGTAGCTATAAGCTATAGTGATCCAATTTGAACAGTTTCTTTGGAGATATCACCATTGCCTCAGGTAAATATCTATGTCAAATTTCTTGAAGATATCTCGTCAATTAAAAAAGTTTCCCATACAAGCACTCGATTTTGTGCGATGAATTTGTATGACAGCTATTTCTTATAGCAGTCCGATACTAGCAGTTCCGAAAAATGAGCAGTTTTCTGGCTAGAAAGAGACACGAGCAAAAACTCAGTTTGCTAGCTCAAAAACTAGGCGACTAATTCGCGTGTTATTTGAGAGAAAACTCTATCGCTTTTCATTCTTATATATTTCGTTCCATATTCATTTCCTCAAAGCCCACTCCTTGAGCATTTGTATCGCTTATTGCATATGCTTGCTATTTTAGCATTATTTTCAATACACAAGTTATATAAAATTGCTAAGCATTCAGCTGGCATAGCGAGTCACAACTGCTACAAATTTCCACTTATTGCCGGTCGCTTTGACAATTGCACAAACTGCTTTTGTTGCCCTCCAATTGTGCTGGCATTCACACGCTGCCAGCGCAGTGTTGCATTGAGCGAATGTCTTGCAATTGCACTTGCATTGCATGGCATAGCATTTGCCACATTTGTTATTTTACGCTAAATTCAGTTTTGGCATTTGCGCCAACTTGAATGCCGTCAATTTATTGCATACAAAAGGGCGCACAACTGCTAAGCTTTCACTCACACACACACGCACAAAGAAATCGGCACTTACAGCAATCTTAAAATACAACAGGCTGTGCTCGTGTGTGTGTATGAGTTCGCCTTTCACTTCGCCTCGGCACTTGGCGGGCTACATGGAATTGCGTTGTCTTTTGTATCGACAGCATTTGATTCAATTGCTAGCAGCAATTGTCGTCCTCCCGCTCGCCGCCGCCGTCGTTGTCGTTGTCGTCGTCTTCGCCTTCTGCTTCCTCCTTTATTGTGCGCTTTACTTTACTTTGTCACCAGTGTTAAGGAGTGTTCAATGCTTGAATAAGCGTATGTGGGTGCCAATACAAATGCAGCAATGTGACGGCATGCTTAAGTGTGAGTGTGCGTGAGGAGTTTGTAGTGCTGCATGTGCTCAATTGACATAATAATGGACTGAATTCAATTGGCATCCACTTGCCAACCGTCGTCTCATTCTCTTTCCCGCAGCTTCAACTAAGACCTAGTTGACTTTTCTGCTCTGCCCGGCGCATTTGCTTATTACATTATACATGTATGTGCCACACAACCTCCCCACAATCATCAGCTCACACTACGCAGCAAGACAGTTAGTCAGTCAGTTGATATTTTCTCGATTTGCTTGAAATGCGCTTTTGCAAATTGATGCCGTTTCAACAACACCTGCTGTAGTTCACGCTCGTTACGCGCTTACACTTTTACTCAATCGCACTCGGCTTGCAATTTACGCACACACACAAACACATATGCGTTGAAAAGTAAGCTAGCTAGTTGTGTAGGTGAATTCAGTAAAACATTTAGATCGTATTCTTCAGTAAACATTGACTCTAACTAATAGGAATATAAATACTGATCTGTATTGTCCGTGGCACAGAGGAGACTTAAATGTCTCATTAATCCTAAGAAGCAATACTTAATCAAGTGGTTCCGTGAGAGAATCTGGAGTTGGGCTTAGAAGTTCGGATAGAAGTTCTGCACTTCAGCGGACCTGTAAGTCTTGTAGCACGAGGCAATTAACAATATCTTAGGCTTATTTTATCCTAATGTCACCACTGCAAGCCTCAGCTTTCGCCTAAAATTTCCCGCACTTGCATTCTTTTCTTTCAATTTTTGCTTCAATGTTTTTGTGCTCCACTTTTATTTCACAATACTGCAGTAAATCGCATTTCAATTGAATTCACTGTAAATTCGATTTTTATTTACACAAAGTGCCATTCTAAACTTTACTTAAGTCGCTTGCAAGTGATTTCATATGACAGTCAAAGGCACGTGTCGCCTTGCAAAGGATGAAAGGGCCAATGGCGACTTCGCAAACTTTTACACAAACAGAAATTGTCTTCTGTTTAAATGAGTTAAGTCTCGACCCACTCTACCCGAGAAAAACTGGCGCACCCTAGCTTTACACAACACCAACTCACCACACCTGCGGACACATTGGATTTTACCACAGCAGATGTCAAAAGGATTGGATCATCGCTATTATTTTTGAAGACATTGGCAATACACGCATTCGTTTACACACTGCGTCGCGTCGACACCTTTCGCCAGCACCTACAATCAACAACATTTAACCGTCAACAATTCGATCTACATAATTCGCACGTTAAGATAGACACTGCGCCGCGTCGACACCTACGTTAGTCAACTTCTCTCGACACCGATCCTGTGCACTTCGGAAATCCAATTAAATTCTCAGCGGTCCTGTGTGATATGGACAACCATTTCTTGTGCAACCATTTCTTTTCATTTCATTAAAATTTAATAAAGTTTACCCTTAAAGTGTTCACTATTTAATCACCAAATAATGTGTTTTCTTTGCATTATTAATGGAAGCTGATTAAATTAAACATTAAGTGCTGGATGTTTCCCACTAAAGTGGGCACCCGTTTAACTATGGTCCTTCGAGCCTTACCGAAAGGCACCTCGGATAATTTATAAAAAAAAAAAAAACAAAAAATAAATACAGTGCCAAAGTGCATAAATGTGTATACGCAAATTGTGGTGACAAAACTTAAAAAACAAAAAAAAAAAAAAAAAGTACAGTGGAAAAAAGACAAAAAAAAAAAAAAGTGCAGTGACCCAAACAGAGACAAAAATGCGGTAGAAAAAATTTAAGAATATTTAAACATAATAAAATAAAAATCAAATTAGAAACAATAAAAAGGTGCAGTGCAAAAACAAAAAAAAAAGTGTGCAGTGAAAAAAGCGAAAAAAAGGTGCAGTGACCTAAGCAAAAAAAAAAACAAAACAAAAAAAACAAATGTAAACAGTTTCTATAACACTAAATACATATATGTTAATACATACAAACATATGTATACATAACGAAAAAGTGTGCTGAAAAAAAAGAAACTATTAAAAAGTGCAGAAGAACAAACCACAAAAATATAAAAAAGTCCAGTGGAACAAAAAAAAAAAAAAAAAAACACCCAAAGCTGCGGTACTTACAAAACCAAAACAAACTAAAAATACAAAACATAAATCAAAAACAAACACTATTCGGGCGCGAAACCTAGAAACAAACAAAAATGAAAAAAAACTAATAATCGGGCGCAGGCTAAACTTACCTACATAAATGCAACAACACGCACAAGGAGCCAAGCAGCAAGCAGATGGATACATAAGCACAGGAATTGGAACAAAACGAACAGGCATACTATACAAAACGTTTTACCCTACAAAACTAAAGTTAGCGTATTCCGTTCATCTACTATATCTTTATTATGCTTATTGATGTTTAAAATTGGTAGTTTATATGCACAATTAACGATGAAAAACCATTCCGTTTGTTAGTAAATACGATTAACGAACATTTCGGGTTTAATTTTCGGGAAAACCCTGAAACCTTCTGGCATTATACATATATTGACGTATATACTTAAACAAATAATAACTTTTTGCCTATTTATGCTTAGCAATAACTCTTCTGTTGAAAAAAAAAAACAGTAAGCAGCTTATTGACACACAATTAGCTCTCGCGCCTTTGCGAAAAAATAATTACAAGCATACCTCTTATGTTTCACAAAAACAAAAGTCAGGATTGCATAAGCAAGGGCATAAACATAAATTAGAATCATAACATAAAAAACAAAACAAGAGAATACAAAAATACAAACATATATGTATATAAACACATTTAAATTTTTTAAATTCCGTGTCCGCTCTTTCTTATAATATCTTACATACATACATTTTATAAATATATTTTTACATTATAATCATACGGCAAAATCTGCATGTTACAAAAAACACAAAAATATCAAAAAAAAAAACAAAAGTTCAAAGTCCACATTTGCAATTATCCAGCAATACCTCTTGTTCTTTGGCAAACAAAAACAAGCAGGATTGTGGACAAAAAGCTAATTGATCTCTCTAACGAGCTCTCAATTGCACAAAACATAAGCAACTTCATACGCACATACAAACATACATATAAGTCCAAGTATTAGGGTGTACCTAAACACAAATCATTCGGACTTCAAATAGTTTAATTAATAAAAAGCGCGGTTTTTAATACAATTAACATTTCAAATAAATACAAAGCGATATTAATAAAAATACGTTTTTTGCTAATATTATCCGAAATAACAAACTCTCATTTACATAAAAGAGTATTTCATTCTCTATACTTTATCGCTTCATATAGATACTAGAAATTAGTTTACTCTGAGAAAAATTTTAATACACAATATAATAAAAATGGTTAATAGCGGAAAAAATCATAATACACCTGTAGGAGCTACACGCTCAAAACAGGCTATCAAATTCATTTCAGAAAGTGACAGTTTAACAAGATACTGCACTAGATTTGCCTCTTCACCGATTCACGAAAACTCTGAATCGTTATTAGAAATCAAAAATGAAAATCTTACAAATTTTTGGACTCGCTTCCAAGCGGCGCATGACGCCATTCTAGATTCTGACGATTCAGATACACACAATTTCAAATCCTCGGCTTACGCAATATACGAAAACTGCTTAGACCAGTACGAAGAAACAAAAGCGATGATCTTCGATCAATTAAAACTCATTAAAGCAATTGCACCTACTCCCCACAGTGGAGTAGAGCTGCCACAAATAGAAAGTCAAAAGGCAAGTTCCGGCATCCACCTCGAGTTGCCGCCATGTGATACAGAAACATTCTATGGAGGTTATGAAGAATGGCCGTCTTTCCGGGCCAGTTTTACGGCCGTGTACATAAACCATCCTCAATTATCACAAGCACAAAAATTGTATCACCTCCGATACAAGACAAAAGGTCAAGCAGGCGTGATAGTAAAACAGTTCGCTCTCAATGACGAAAATTTCAAATTTGCTTGGGAAGCTCTAAAGGCACGTTACGAAAACAAAAGAATACTGGTCGATAATCAAGTAACGACACTATTAAACTTGCCAAAAATTAAGAAAGGAACAAGTGCAGAATTCATCAACCTAGAATCCACTGTTTCAAATTGTTTGTCAGTTCTATCGACACTTAAAATTCCCACAGACAGCTGGGACCCAATTCTGGTAAACATTTGCACCGCCGCATTACCAGAAAAGTCGTTACTTCTATGGGAGCAATCGCTCTCATCACGAAAAATGTGCCCAACGTGGCCACAAATGAAAGATTTTCTCACCACCCAATATGAAATTGCGGAAAGGTTAGAAGAAAAAATAATCAGAAATAAGAACATTAAACACGACCAAAATAATAGCTTCAATAGACCCCAAGCTAGAAGCAAAAACAAATCAAATAGAATTTTTAACAAAATGCAAGCGTTCACATCCGAACAGAGAAAACATACGTCATGCGAACTATGCACAAGAGGGCATAAACTTAAAACTTGCGAGAAGTTTAAAAAATTAAACATTAACGAAAGGAACAACTTTGTCAGATCAAAAAGACTCTGTACAAACTGCTTGTCCCATACACACAATCTTAAAAATTGCAAAAGTAAATATAATTGCTCATATTGTCAAAAAAGACACAACTCAATGCTTCATTACAGCATATATCCCATTTCACCCTATAAAAGCGCTTATAAATCAAGAACCACGGGTTTAACGGGTTTAATTGCAAAAGCAAGTCCCGAAAACCAAAATCCGAAAAATAGCCAAGAGATACCATGTTGCTCAAAGGCAGAAAAATCTCAAACGTTGCACAGCGAAACACAAAATAGACTAGTTACAGAACTAGTTACCACCACACCAACTCAAGTTAAGAAAAAATCAAATAAATGCCTTAATTCACAATTAAGGAAATTTCAAGAGATAGGAAAACTTCCCCAAATATTAAACAAAACTAAAGAAGATCAGTATTGTGAGGACTTTTCTAAAGCCATAACTACTCGATCAAATAATGGCCGGTACGTCGTACGACAACCACTAAAGCCACAATTTTGCAATGCCCCGCATAAAGTTAGAAAAAGCAAGGTCAGATTCCCTCTGACAACCACATATAAAAACACAAATATATGTTCGTAACCTTTCGACCCCGCAGAATGGCTTTCGCCAATAATGAAAACAAAAAACCATTTCTAAAGAAATCCTAGAGCGGTGACAGGCTACTAAACGCCAAATTAAGCACGTCAATAAGCACTTAAACATAAAATATAACAAAAGTGTCTCAAAAAGTAAAAACACAAAAAAAAATCGACACTTTTCATACAATATGCCCCACAGAGGCCTAAATTGTAAAATAGAAAAAAAAAACTAACAAAGCAGATATCGCTCTTATCGCCCATATATAAGCGCACCTCATAAGGGTAGTTGGTGAGAATCTGTTGTAAAAGCATGAACATCCCACTTAAAAAATTATAATTCTAATGAAGCCGTTCGCAATTACCGGCCACTCTCTCGCAAGATCCCTCTATTGTCACAGCCCTAACTCTAGGGCTAAGGAGTACCCATTCTGGCCATATCTGAGCCAGGCGTGGAGTTACTATCCTTCATAAGCCAAGAATAAATTGAATGCAAACAATTGCCGATAATACAGAAAAGGCAAATACTAAGCAACCGGTATACCATACCGATGAAATAAGAAATTTAAAAAACCGCAAAGCAAAAACGCATACACTTTTTTACCGCATACCGCAAGTTAGAATTCCTAGCCATACGCACCTAAACGTAAATAAATACCAAATATTATGCTTAAAACCAAAAGCATTTTCAAGATTTACAGCAGGTGTTCTGCGCTCTCGGCTACTCTACCAGCAGTACGCCGAAATACAGGCAACAGCATACACGTAATGCTAGGCAAAATATTCGCCTAGGGGGCCCAGGATGTTTAAATGAGTTAAGTCTCGACCCACTCTACCCGAGAAAAACTGGCGCACCCTAGCTTTACACAACACCAACTCACCACAGTTGCGGACACATTGGATTTTACCACAGCAGATGTCAAAAGGATTGGATCATCGCTATTATTTTTGAAGACATTCGCAATACACGCATTCGTTTACACACTGCGTCGCGTCGACACCTTTCGCCAGCACCTACAATCAACAACATTTAACCGTCAACAATTCGATCTACATAATTCGCACGTTAAGATAGACACTGCGCCGCGTCGACACCTACGTTAGTCAACTTCTCTCGACACCGATCCTGTGCACTTCGGAAATCCAATTAAATTCTCAGCGGTCCTGTGTGATATGGACAACCATTTCTTGTGCAACCATTTCTTTTCATTTCATTAAAATTTAATAAAGTTTACCCTTAAAGTGTTCACTATTTAATCACCAAATAATGTGTTTTCTTTGCATTATTAATGGAAGCTGATTAAATTAAACATTAAGTGCTGGATGTTTCCCACTAAAGTGGTCACCCTTTTAACATACGTAAGGCTATACTCAAGGCTATACACAAAGTTCTTCTGCTCGAGATGAACGGTTTATTTTTATGAAAAAAAAGTAAAACAAATTCATTGAGAATTCATCTCGGGTGAGGAGGTTGAAAGATGTCCAAAAACGGCTGTTTATAAAGATCTATGTAAGAAGACTGATCGCATAATTTATATATCTGCAACAGGTGTTGGTGACAAAGGAAATGCTTGTAAAAGGCGGGGGGACTAGTCTTAAGTATTTCGTATCTCAAACAGAAACTAGAAACAGAATGTAACTCCAACTTAAAAAAGGTGGCTAACAATAGAAGTTTTGTGGTCTTCTTACTTAGAACTAGGACAATCGGTCAATCTGTGCCGAGAACCCAAAACTTCAGCAATTATCTCTATCCTTTACAAGGTTACGCACAGTAAGTGCAGAATTATGCGCTTAGGGTTTCTTTGTGATGCGTACTCGTCCTTATTTTCGTCGTCCACCCTAGGCTCTCTAATCAAAGGAGCTCTTCGCTGTAACAACATCTTGAATGACATGGCCAAGCCAGCATGGACTTTCATGCGCTTTACTATACTCATGCCACCGTAAAGCTCATTAGCTCGTGGTTCCATCTTCACCTATACTCATCGCTCAAGCGAGCGGTTTCAAAGACCTACAGCTAACAGTTTAACAGTTCTCTCGAATGCTCCAAGTGCTCTTCCATCTATGTTCGTCAGTGTCCATGGTTCTGAACCGTATAATAAGACTGAAATGATAGTCGATGATGAAAAATGATGATGAGAGACTTATGGAAGGTATTTTATGTTTATCAAGAGAGGAATCTACTTCTCATTTGCACATTGAGTATCGTCTGTTTCTTCAAGTTATTTTGCTATATGATCTCCAGGCTCAGACAGTTGAAATTTATGCTGCTTCCGAGACATACAAAGTCCTTCACTATTTCGAATTTATAGCTGCCAAAGATGACGTTATTCCGGAGACGACAGAAATCTTCGTGTGACCTGCAGGTACTTTGTATTGCACTCGTACTTTCACTTCTTTTTCTAGACTCTTTTGTAAGGCCTACGATTTCAAAACCATCTCCTCCAGTAGAATTGCACTTTTAGAGTCGATAGGACCAATGGGTTTCAGATTGGAGGCGCGTTCCACCTTTTCCTGCTGATTAAATTTGTAACCAGTATATCTCTAATTCCGTTTCTATTAATTGGTTATCCCGCACAAATAAAATAAAAACCTCCGTTTCGCTAGTTTATAATGTATAAGTTTATTTAGCACAAAACTATGTCACTTTTTACAAATATTTTGTACTTAAAATTATTTAAGACTAAACGCTAGAATAAGATAGCGCGCCAGATCGCTGTTGCTGAAAAGTTAACTATAGCGGGCGGGACGGGTGTTTTCCACGGAAAACTCAGTTGAGTGCGAACGTAAGCACGGATGCGTGTCACGATGTATAAAGTGTCGAATAGATGATGTGCGCAGTGTGTAAACGAATGTGTATCAGCGATGAGTAGCGAAAGGAATGTTTCCGCGGCGCAGTGGGGAATCGAATTGTGTCCTCTCCTGTTGTCTATCCTTTTTGTTAGTGGGTAGGAGCACAGGTGTGGTAAGTTGCGTTGAAGTGTCATCAGCTGTGGTGAATTGCGCGGTCGTATTAGAGTGCGCCAGTTTTTCCCAAGTTGAGTGAGGGGGGAGGTTTAACTCATTTAAACATCCTGGGCCCCCTAGGCGAATGTTTTGCCTAGTATTCCAAACATATGTTGTTGTACGTATTTAGCCGTACTGCTGATGGAGTAGCATGGATTTGACAGCAAAAGTATTTAATATTGGCGTTGTAATATTGTCATATTTACATATTTGAATGTACATGTACATATTTGAATTTTAAAATGCAAATAAATGCTTAGAAGAAGCAACTTTATTTTGGGTTTTTTTTTATTATTTGGCTTTTCTGTGTTATTGGCAATTGTTGCAATTTTTTGTTTTTTTATGATATTTAATTTATGATCGGCTAATGAAGGATAGTAACTCCACGCCTGGCTCAGATGTGGCCAGAATGGGTACTCCTTAGCCCTGGAGTTAGGACTATGAAATGACTATGAGGGATCTTGCGAGAGAGTGTCCGGTAATTGCGAACGGCTTCATTATAATTATAATTTTTGAAGTGGGATGTTCAAGATGTACAACAGATTCTCTCCAACTACCATTATGAGGAGCGCTTATGTAGTGAATATTATTCAACCTTTTGGAAAATTTTATTGTAGGTAATATTTAAGTGCGTATGCACTAATTTTACAAGTAGTAGTGCGCCACCGCTCTAGGACTTGTTCAGATTTTTCTTTTTTTTTTGTTTTTCCATTATTGGCGAAAGCCATCCTTTGGGGCCGAAAAGTAGTATGTCCTTTTAATATAGGTAGGTCAGAGGTAACTCGAACTTTATTTTTTATACCAATTTGTAGAGTGTTGGAATATTGTGGCTCTAGTCGTAGTCGTACGACGTACCGGCCATTATTTGATCGAGTAGTTGTGGCTTTAGAGAAGTGCTCACAATACTGATCTTTTGTAGGTTTGTTTGTCAATGGAAGTTTCTTTAACTTTTGCGATTTACTTAATTGTGAATTAAAGATTTTGTTCTCGACTTGAGTTGGTATGGTGGTAACTGGTTGAGTAACTAGTCCGCCTTGTGCTTCACTGTGCAGCGTTTGAACTGTTTGTGCCTTTGAGCAACATGGTGTCTCTTGGCTTTTTTTTAAATTTTGGTTTTCGGGATTTGTGTTTGCAATTAATCCCGTGGTTCTTGATTTATTAGCGCTTTTATTGGGTGAGTTGGGGTATGTGCTGTAGTGCAGCATTGAATTGTGTCTTTTGTGACAATATATGCAATTGTATTTACTTTTGCAATTTTTAAGATTGTGCGTATGAGACAAGCAGTTTGTGCAGAGTCTTTTTGACCTGACAAAGTTGTTCCTTTCATTGACATTCAATTTTTTAAACTTCTCGCAAGTTTTAAGTTTATGCCCTCTTGTGCATAGTTCGCATGACGTATGTTTTCTCTGTTTGGATGTGAACGCTTGTATTTTGTTAAAAATTCTATTTGATTTATTTTTGCTTCTAGCTTGGGGTCTATTGAAGTTATTATTTTGGTCGTGTTTAATGTTCTTATTTCTGATTATTTTTTCTTCTAACCTTTCCGCAATTTCATATTGGGTGGTGAGAAAATCTTTCATTTGTTGCC
This sequence comes from Bactrocera dorsalis, assembly GCF_023373825.1. Classification (NCBI taxonomy): domain Eukaryota; kingdom Metazoa; phylum Arthropoda; class Insecta; order Diptera; family Tephritidae; genus Bactrocera; species Bactrocera dorsalis. Next base: position 100,751,138 of record NC_064303.1, read on the forward strand.
ACGTTGGGCACTTTTTTCGTGATGAGAGCGATTGCTCCCATAGAAGTAACGACTTTTCTGGTAATGCGGCGGTGCAAATGTTTACCAGAATTGGGTCCCAGCTGTCTGTGGGAATATTTAATGTCGATAGAACCGACAAACAATTAGAAACAGTAGATTCTAGTTTGATGAATTCTATACTTGTTTCTTTCTTAATTTTTGGCAAGTTCATTAGTGTCGTTACTTGTTTATCGACCAGTATTCTTTCGTTTTCAAATCTAGCTTTTAGAGCTTCCCAAGCCAAATTGAAATTGACGTCATTAAGAGCGAACTGTTTTACAATTATGCCTGCTTGACCTTTAGTTTTGTATCTGAGGTGATACAATTTTTGCGCTTGTGATAATTGAGGATGGTTTATGTATACGGCCGTGAACATGTCCCGGAAGGACGGCCATTCTTCATAATCTCCGTAAAAGGTTTCTGTGTCACAAGCGGGCAACTCGAGTTGGATGCCTGAACTTGCCTCTTGATATTGTTGCATTTGTGGCAGCTCTACTCTCGGATGTGGAGTAGGTGCAATTTCTTTTATTAGCTTTAATTGATCGGAGATCATAGCTTTTGTTTCTTCATATTGGTCTAAGCAGTTTTCATATATTGCGTAAGCCGATTGTTTCAAATTTTGTGGTACGTTTGAATCGTCAGATTCTACTATGGCGTCATGAGCCGCTTGGAGACGAGACCAGAAATTTTTAAGATTTTGGCTTTTTATTTCTAATAACGATTCAGAGTTTTCTTGAATCGGTGAAGAGGCAAATCTAGTGCAGTATCTTGTTAAACTGTCACTTTCTGAAATAAATTTACCAACCTGTTTTGGGCGTGTAGCTCCTGCAGGTGTATTTTGATTATTGTTGTTGTTAACCATTTTTGCAAAATAATATTATTTATTTATATTTTAGTTTGAAAATATATTTGAATTGTTAATTCTTATAAAAAACCGCGCTTTTTATTAATTAAAATAGTTGATGTCCGAATGATTTGTATTTAGGTACACCCTAATACTTGGACTTGTATGTGCTTATGTTTTGCGCGATTGAAAGCTCGTTGAAGAGATCAATGCGCTATTTACATAAGTACGAGTATGTACGAATTGTTTGTGTATTTATGAATATGCTTTATTCGTAAGCAATTGAGAGCTCGTTGAAGAGATCAATTCGCTTTTTGAATGCAATCCTGCTTGTTTTTGTTTGCCAAAGAACAAGTGGTATTGCCGAATAGATGCCAATGTGGGCTTTGAAGTTTTATGTTTTAATATATGTATGTATGTTTGAATATACAGTGTACACAAATTATGTAGATTTTGTTTAACTGATTTTTTGTATTGGTTGTGATAAACGTATTTTGTAATATTCCGTGCTACTTTGTCTACAGTTTAGTTTTTTAAAAACAACCAATCGCCTTTTTTATTTTGAAAATTAATTATAATTTAATAATTTGATATATAGTACCCCGTGTAGGGTTTGCTAGCACAGGTTGATTCTTTCCCGTACATGTACATATGTATGTATGTTCGCACTGGGAAGAAAGCGCGAATGCGAGTTGGGTAATGTCCCTGTATGCTCCCGTACACGCTTTGTTAATATATTTATTTTGTTTCGCAAAGATGATAGAGCGAGAAAACGGAATGGAAAAAGGGTATTCTCCTTTGTTAGTGCATATGTATATAATTTTATATTTTTAATATAAAATGTTAGGATGCATTTACTTTATGTATTGTGTGTCAATAAGCATATATGTATGTATGTTTGTATTCAGTTTTTTTTTTTTGTCGATAATGCTAGTTGTGTTTTTAAATTTTCTCTTGCTTGTTTTTTTTTTTTTACCCTGCTTACTGTAGTTTTTTTTGTTGTTAAATTCTTACAGGTAAATACTTGAACTATCTAGTGTTGTTTAGGAAAGTGTATTTAAATACACAAAGCCAAGTATAAATACGCAATAAGTTTTTAATTGGTTAATATGTATAATGTCGGCTTATTATCATTAAATCCGAAATCTTTATTAACCGTATTAAAATAGCGTTATAGAATTGTACATGTATGTACATAAGCCAATAATTTTTTACATACATATATGCATGATAAAATTACATAAGTATATTAACTGAACTGAATACGCTCACTTTGGTTTTGGTATCATATGGTTTGCTGGGCATATGTACATATGTTGCGCTAATGCGTTTTGTTCCTCCTTCTTTGCTCCAGCTGGCTGCCTCCTTCTGCTGTTGTTTTGTTGTATCTATATTTGTTATAATTATTCGCGCCCGTTTGATCCGTTTTTATGCTTTGTTGTTTAGGTGCTTTTCGCGCCCGATTTATGTTTTATTTGGTTTTTGTTTTGATTTTCTTTGTAATTTATTTTTGTGTTTGTCACTTCAACTATTTGTAAGTTTTGTATTACATATAAATATGTTTTAATTTGTTTTGTTTACCGCACTGTTTTAATGCACTTTTTTAAGTTTGTGTTTTGTTTTCTCATCACCACACTTTTTGTTATGTGCGTAAATATGTATCATTAGGTATAAATTTATATATGTGTATACATATGTACATATGTGGTTTATTTTTTGTGTCACTGCACTGCTAAATTTATGTTTTATTCGTTTCTGCACTTCGTGTCACTGCACCACAATTTAGTTTTAATTTATTTAAATATTAAATTTTGTTTTCTTTTTTGCCTTATAAAAAACCGAAGGTGCCTTTCGGTAAGGCTCGAAGGACCATGATTAACTTTGTAGCCAGTATGTCTTTATTTCCTTTCTATTTAATTGGTTATCCCGCACAAATAAAATAAAACCACCGTTTCGCTAGTTTATAATGTATAAGTTTATTTAGCACAAAACTATGTCACTTTTTACAAATATTTTGTACTTAAAATTATTTAAGACTAAACGCTAGAATAAGATAGCGCGCCAGATCGCTGTTGCTGAAAAGTTAACTATAGCGGGCGGGACGGGTGTTTTCCACGGAAAACTCAGTTGAGTGCGAACGTAAGCACGGATGCGTGTCACGATGTATAAAGTGTCGAATAGATGATGTGCGCAGTGTGTAAACGAATGTGTATCAGCGATGAGTAGCGAAAGGAATGTTTCCGCGGCGCAGTGGGGAATCGAATTGTGTCCTCTCCTGTTGTCTATCCTTTTTGTTTTGGGTAGGAGCACAGGTGTGGTAAGTTGCGTTGAAGTGTCATCAGCTCTGGTGAATTGCGCGGTCGTATTAGAGTGCGCCAGTTTTTCCCAGGTTGAGTGAGGGGGAGGCTTAACTCATTTAAACACCTGCATTATATTGAAGAAGGCAAACAATACAGAATCACCCGGTCTAAAACCTATTCTGGTATGGAACGGCTCGAAAAGAACTTTCCCGATTCTCCTGTTAGTGCTGTCGAAAATTGGTTTGAAATCAAAAAAAGATGATAGGTTTCGAACTGTTTGTCAAGGGTCTTCACCAGGATTTAATGTCTTCTGAAAATCTGGTTTATAGCGGGGTTTCCAGGTCTAAAGCCACACTTCCATACAAGACTTTCAAAAAAACCTCATAAACAATGATCCGAAAGTTGATCCCTGGATTATTAACGTAGACTTCGGGATCTCTCTTCTTGTGGTTAGTGCAGAGTACACTCATATTCCAATCAACAGTCTTTATCCGACCGAATAATGGTTAGCAGGTACGACATGTGCCTCTCAGCTACTCGCCATTGGTTTCAGACAGCTCAGCCTGTGATCCTCGACTTCTGGAGCTTTGTTGTTTCTAAACCACCATAGACTTGTTTTCACCTCGTCTAGGTCAAGTGGCGGTATAATAATGGTGTTACGTCAGATTGTTGATGCGGGTTCTACATCATCCGTCGCAGTAGTGCTTTCGCCATTTAATAGTATCGGAAAGTGTGCCCTCGAAATTTCGAATGTTTTTCCGCTGTCTTTTATCAAGTTTTTTCCATTAAAGTATTATAGAAAAGATAAATTTCGAATTTTTCCTTACAAACCAAATAAGCAGATAAATATATCCAAGAGAGAGAGAGAGAGAGAGAGAGAGAAGTAGCCAATTATACCAAAACATTGTGTGTGTAATTAATAAAAACCGTTTTGTACTGTTGACAGCTTAAATGGTGCTTTCTACAAATATAAGAGAGGGATGCTGGTGTTCCAAGTGGAATTTTTACTCCACATACAAATATCGCATTGGCCTGAGCTCAACGCCAACAGCAGAGCGAGCATTGCCGTAGCTTGTTTGCTGACGCCAGCGCCGCCGCTGATCCCTTGAGTTCCATTGAGTCATTTAACATGTTTGTCCATGTTAATAAGCGTCTTCTGCAAAGTCATTTTTCACTTGCCAATGGAGACACATTTCGAAGACGCTGCGACCCCATTTCAAACGGAATGACGTAAATTATGTAAGCGCGAGCGAAATGAAAGTGGGTAAAACGTCCGAAAGTGGCACGAAATTGAATACGCCGCTCGGCGCCGGAGTGTGGCAGTGTGGCAACCATGTGCAGATTATCACACACTAATGGCAGAAGTAACAATTCAAAAATGATAAGTGATGCTGCTGGCCGATTGTGTTGAAAGCGAAAGCATAGGCTGTGGCAGCAAAGGACACACCAGGCTTTTGATGTATCAAGGTCCGACGATTTGATGAAGGACACCAGCATAATGAAAATAATGGAGCGCTGTGTGTAACTGTATGTATAAGTATGTGGACTGGCGCTAACATACTTACACATATATATATATGTAGATATAAATGAAATCGAGTCATGCGAAAGTTGTGAAACAAAGCGACAAAGCCCACAGCTGTCGCCGAAAGAGTACGCATGTCACAACGGCCATCAGCCGAATTGACGACGATTATATAAATGATGTGTCGCATTGTGTTGTTGTTAATTCTGTTCATAATGAATGTGTCAAGAGGTGAATTGGGCATACATTTAAATTTAAACACTGCTAATTTACTGCTTTTCGGTTGACACTTCGTGATAAACGATTGTGTTTTAATAATGCAGCTGAGAATACAGAAAGGCACACAAAAAGGGAATAAAGAAACGGAGTGGGCCCAAAAATTTCCAAAGAAAATGGCGCAGGTAGTCTTCGTTAAGGATTGTAGTCTTCGAAGAGCAGTAATATTTTCAATCGCTGTATATGAAGTACCGGGTTCTTCAATAAGAGCGTCTGGCCATCACGGACACGCTTGCAGAAATCCATACGCTGAATACCATTTTCGACGGTTTTTAAGCATAAATCGGATGATACTGCTGTAATTTCACATTCGATATTCGTACGTGGGATAACACGTTAACCAAACGTGGTTTTCAATAAATCGATGTGTGGCTTTTGGCGCCGTTCTGCTGGAACCACATATTGTCCAATGTGCGTATCATCCAATTCGGACCAGAAATATTCAGTTATCATTGAGCGGTAGCGATTCCCATTCACAGTAATGTGCCGGTCTTGATCGTTATGGAAGATGTACAGCTCTATGACGCCGCCGGCCCAAAAATCGCACCAAGCCATTTGTTTTTTTGATGAATGATGACTCGTGAAGTACGTGCAGATTGTTGCCTGCGCTTTTCATCTTAGAAGCTTGTAGGCTAAGTTTTCGTGAAGCTACAACTAATGACACTTGGACAACTAGATGTATCTAACCATTGTATCGCTCAGAGCTCTTACCTACTGATCAAAAAGACTGTCGCATAAATACAAAGCGCCTAGAGCTAGCCACAATCTTATCGAGGTGGCTAATTTTTACTTTAGCGAATTCGCTGAGTTCGTAAAAAGTATGGCAGTAAGATGTTTCAACTTTAGTTTGGCGAAAGCTGGATAGTGGAGGAAAAAATTTCTCTATATACTTACCTTAGATATCTTCCTCATTCCAACTGTTATAAGTTGCGTCCTACAAATTATTTATCCTCACCGTGTGAATGCCAATAGGACAGTGCCCAATTAGGACACCTACATTGCCAGTAGTTCCATGGACCTTTTTCGTTCCACGCTGGGCCAGAAGGTTTTCGCAACACCACTTGTGCTGGTTGTTGACCAACTCGCGCAAACCCCACAGATCATAGATAGATCCAGCCCTCCTTGTAGTGAGGTCAAGCACTCCTTAACTAGCTTTATATAGCAGCTCTTTTATCGTTGTTGATGCATGCTTCCATATGAGATCGTTGATCTGCTTGAAATACACTAAAGTCATCTGGTAGCCTGAAACAAGAGTTGATCGAGAAGTCTCACAGAAGACTCACTGTCTGTCCTAGTACCCACATATACCTCGGTAAGGTAAGTGGATAAAAAACCACCATTAAGTCCAAGTTATGAAAATGTAGCGAAGTGAGAGAGGATTTTGAAATGTTCCTCAGCGACCACTGCACACTTGGCGAATGTGAATGAGCGACTATAGGCAAAGTACAATGTATTTTGGGGAGTGATTGGGGTCTCGGACGTCGTGCTTGTTTGTGGTCTGTAGCTCTTTTGGGCAGGACAGCCTTCGAGTGCCAAAAAAACCTCTTAATACAGCATTGTTTGATACTTGCCTGTTTGGCTGTACATCGCACCTTCTCAACGGATGCTATGCAGGTTTTGTGAGCTGCAGCTCTTCTTGGACTGATTGTCATACAGCGTGCTGTTTAAGAAGGGGCTTGAGTGTATAATTGATGCAGATTTGTTGGATTTCCGATAATGTTGTGGAGAGGGAGGAACGATAGTCCTAATGGACGAATGACTTCTGACTACATTCGGAGCGGTGAGTTTGTTGAGGGTAACCCAGTCTTCAGATAGGTGGTATGGGGATTAGCTGGACTGATGGACGTTCAGATCTTAGCTGTGTGATCTCCAGTAGTCGGAAAGCCGAACAGTTTAACTGTGAATTATGGTTAGCTTCTTATTTGAATGGTGTGTGCGTGTAATCTGCATATGGGGTCCAACCGCTGGTTACCAGTCCAGAGCAGTATGAAAGCTCACCTGGTAGCAGTTTCGGCTACAAGGTCTGACCGAAGACTTAAGTCTGGTACCACGGGAAGCAAAAGCCCATGGAGTTCGCTCTAATCTGCTCATGCAGCCTTGCTCTTTCGGGAGTATCGTGGTGGTTGTGGTTAAAACTCGAATGCGAGAAGAACTGGCTTTTGAGCGCCGTGAGGTAAAGATGTCGACAGCAGGTACCCATATTTGTTGATGTTGTACGCAATGCACCACTGATGCCAATGAGAGCAGCTCGTTGAATACGTTCCAGCTGTTTAGCGAGTGATGCTTTACCGAACCCCCTCCATCATACCAATCAAATAGAAACCTGTAACTGAAAAAGTTTGAGGAATCAATATACATTTTTGGGGTGTTACTTTTAAAATTGTAACTATACCAGATAGACTGAGAGTTCGTATCATTCGTACCCTATCTACAATCGATTAATTATAACATTTTTAAGCTAAGCTCGCAACCCTTAAAATTGTTATTCAAATATTTGAATGTCCTTAGCATTCATTTAGAAAACCAAAACCCACTCCTGCAAGCATTAAAGTATCATAACTTCTAATCACCATTATAAATGATGACCCAACGCTTAAAAAGTTCTCAAATAGCTAAACTAACATTTATACAGTTACGACATATCAACCAACTAGCCAAAACTGGCGGCGTGAACTAAAGTGCTGCTGCTAACAAATCTCATAAAATTAAATTTACAATGTTGCCACAGATGTAAAGTAATTCAAATTAAAAGCCAAGCAAGTCGCACGGAAACCAACCAACAACCACTCACAGGTATGCATTTCACTCAATGGGTTGCCAACACACACGCACACATAGACACATGAAAGCTGCTTACACCCACTAACCCAATTAAAATTTAAGCGTAAAGTGATGACACCACAAAAACACCAAAAAATAATTGGGTAGCTTAAGCAGTTGGCGCCACTGCCGAGCTGCCACAGCACAGCCAATCGATCCTATTAAAACGGTAGCCACACACACACAAGCATAGCTGCCAAAATGACGCAAATAAAACTTAATGCCACACTAAATTTTATCGGAATCAGCTTTTGTGCCAATGCAGGCGATTCCGCTGAAGGTGACAGCTGGTCATTAACGCTTTACTGGCTTGGCACAGGCAGTCTAGTGACCGTTAGCTGGAGCTTAGTGCCGTTTAAGAAGGATATGACGCCATATTGCATTGCTTTGATGTGGCCAAACACCTGTGTGCACATTCTTCTGTATATATTTGGCAGCCACTCTCAGTAAGTATGCGCTAACCGTCCGTCCGTGTATAAGCACATGCACTTCTAATCAAGTTAATTGCATTAGAGTGCAATGGGCATAACAGTATCCTGATCTTTCTGCTGGCGCTTCACAGTGCACTGGCTCCACTGGTGTATATGTATGTATATCTATGTGTTTAAATGACGAACGGTTGACTCGTGTCATTCATGGCAACGTTGCTGGCGCTGAGTCTAACGGTGACAACGGTGTATTAACAAAAATCGCATTTTACCACCTGAAATGATGCTGTAAATGAGATTCTAACGGAAGCCAGCGCCGTTAACAATAGCAGTCGACCAAGAGCGACGTAGATAATAGCTGCACAGGTGGTCGAGTTGGCCGGCCATAAGCGCACACGCTCACACTTCAGCTGCTCGCAGTCGGCACTGACGCAGCGCGGTCGGATTTCAAGTGGCCGGCAAGTTTTTGTTGGCGCTGTGGAGGGAAGAGGTGCAACCAGAAATCAAACGTCACACCAATTCTATAAATATTGATGGCGTTTTAAAGCGTCAATGCAGTAAAAAGGCTTTTAGGCGAGTACACAAGAAGACGGCGCATGGAGTGGGGAACGGCAGCTGCGCGGCAGCAATGCAAACGTCGTGGCAGCAGGATGACAGCGTCAATCTGAAAAAAATCAATTTGCAGCATTCACACATACACACAACTACAATTGCACATACATACACAGAGCACAATTCTGGCTTTTTACCCAACCGAACCCCACTCACTCCGCGCCTTTTCGCGCTGCATTAACTCCGTCTGGCTGTTTGACTGAATGCCAGCTTGACACCGGCGACTGTGCTGTGGTTGACAGCTCACGGCTGTGGGTTGTGACTATTTGTTTGACTGCATGCCGGCTAGCAGCAGCGTCGTTGGTTAGCTGGTCGACTGCTTGCTTTGAGTGTTAGCCTGCTTTAGCTTCGTGGTCCCGGCCAACGTTGCGCCGCGCTTGATCTGATTTGACTGCACATCATCAATGCAACATCAATTTCATTGACTTTTCTCATCGTTACACTCGATTGGTTGCACAATTTCATTAAGCATTTGTGTAGCGGCGGGGCTACAGTCATCACTCACCACTTGGCTAACACTGTCGCAATGTCGCATTCGTGCTTTGCCCGCAACTATTCCTGGCTCGCGTGCATACTCACCGCCTTTTGGCAACAGCCCACAGGAACTGCGCTTGGCTGCAATTTCAGCTGAAGCCAGCTTGTGCCAGTCGCCCGCTTCACGGCATGCCGGTGTGTATTTGTCTAGCTCAGTGCATTTGTTAGTTCAATTCCAACAAGCCGTGTTGGGTGCGCACATAGTTTGTGTTATGTAGGTAGAAGCTGCGGCGCTTTCATTTGCATTTCCACTCCCATTTAGTTTAATTTTAATACCTAAAGTCAAGTCGTCGTTATCGTCAGCGAGAATAATATTACGAAATTTGTTATTTTGATGGGATAAAGCCGGTGGCATAATATGAACGGAGTATTCATTGTAAGCGATAGGTAAGCGATATGCATTCGAGATTAATTGATGAGCCTTTAATTTGAGTATTCTGAAGATATCGCAGTTGGTTGCACGTTACTTAAAGACAATTATAAACTAATCGATAAATTGATTGTTTTAAATTTTAATAATGAAATAATTGAAAGATATATCGATTTAAATTATAATCATAAAATAATCGATAGATTTATCGATTTTTAAAAATGCTTGGAATGATCGGTAAATATAATGATTCAAACTATTATAACAAAATTTATTGATTTTTAAAAATATATATCGATATTCAATCAATATATCGACTATTAAAAAAAATTATCGATCGATACATAATTTTTTTAATTATTTCAGATCCTAAGTCTATAACTCGAGATAAAAGTCTCTTGGGGAGAGTATCTATGTTACAACTGAAAGCAACAACCAATTGCACTCTCTACAATTTTCTGTTTACCACTTCTTAATTGACTCTAAACTTTTCGACTCTACACTTTTTGCCGGTAAAAAAAGCTCTGAGCTATATCCTCTGCGCGGGTGTTGACTGGGCAAGGGCTGTCGCTGCTTGTAGTGTCGTGGCCTTAAGTTGCCTGCGCTGGCTGACTCATTATCTTTAGTGTTAGAGAACTCAGAATTCAAAACTTAGTATGGAGAACAAAAAAGGAATGAAGATATTAGCCTAACAGTCGGAGGGAGACGAGGCTAATTCTACCAGCGAGCACAACGGTTCGACAACCTGTATCAATAGCAACCACACCTCCACTGCAAGGGTGACAGGTTTCGGTGGTTTCAGTTCCACTGCCAAAACAGCACAGTCCATGATGAGTCGGACCAAGAAAGCGCTGTGAACTTTAAGGAGAAAAATGAAAAGCTTCTGCGCTCTTCTGAGCAAGTGACCAAGAATTCTAACTCTGTCAACATGAAAGCGTTCCAAAGAATCCAAGAAAGAGAGGCTGAAAACTCAAACGTGATGCAAAGCGCCAGTCGGGATGTGTACTCGAGGGTAAGGCCAACTTAAAGGAAGAGAAGGTAAATGGTTGACTTGCGCAAGAGATGAGGTAAAGAATGGTCGGGTATATTTTGCCCAACTTATTTGGTGTAGTGACTCGGCTCCAGCGTTTGAGAACCGCATAGTGGAGCCTATGGCTGAGCGTACGACAAGGTGACAACGTCCAAAGCAGCGACCACAGCAAGAGAGATTGCGATACAACATCTGATCGTGTCGCTCATCGTGCCGCTAGGAGAAATGTCGCAGAAGCGGTAGAAAGTAGTGGAGATTGAGGTATTAAAAACCTTCTTCTCTAGGATGGACTTAGAACCAAACGCATCAACGCCATCATTTCATTTATCGGAGTTAAAATTCTGTAATGCAATGCAAAAATCATTTGTTATCCAATAAGTCTAAATCATAATTTCCTGTATCTCACACTGGAGAGTAAGTTTCGGCACCTATACTATACTATCCTTAATAATCCATATTTAATCCAAACCATACTGAGCCCTCCAAGTGCGTTCATCATATTATTGTAACTTTCAAAGAAAACCACTATATGAGTCACCCTGCAATGATAAAGGCTTTACCTTCGAGCTGTGCTTAACCGCCGACCAATATGAAGCCACAACGTTAACCAGCCTTTTAAAGCCGAAAGCTTTTGCGCGCTCAACTCGAAAGCACAAAACAATAATTAAAATATATTTATTAACCAGAATCAATAATTTCAGATTTTCATTGATTTACTCATTAAATATGCATCAATTGCGCTTAATTATAATAAAATATACAATTAGGCTCAGAAGATGTGTAACCATTTATGATATGATGAAATTTTTAAATAAATAGAAATTTGTTCAAAGTCTGTGTAATTTTGAACTGGAGTCAATATAAAAGTTGCCTTGACTGGATATTGAAAAATTCACAATTTCTGAGTTCAAAGCGATCATAAATGCATCCAGTTACGGTAAAAGCCTGCTTAATCCTTCTGGCGTTATATACGATTTTTAACAATTGAATTTTAAAAAGTATACCGTTATCAAACGTTACTGCACCAGGCTGTCGCCACAAATGCTGCAACAACCTATTTGCATGTAATTATTGTCGGCGTTTCCTTACGCTTCATGGCGCTAATTAAAAATTTCGTTCATTTTCCGGTTTGGTGAATAATTGGACTCATATATCTTTATATAAATATGTTTATATGCTCTTATACATATATGTATATTTGTATATATTTTCGCTTATATAGCGTAATGCCGCATAAATATGAAAATAAATATTAGTATTCATAAGTAAATATATTGTGTGTGTATTCAGGAGGCAATGACGAGAGGTGTAAAATGTAATTATAGCAAAACTTGGACATGTGCAAAAAGCATCCGGTCAATTATGCCATATATAGAAATATTGTAGTATAGTAGAGAGTTCGTAATGTTTCTATGAAGAATTTTCAACAAAATCTATGAAACGAAATATTTTTGCAAGTAGTTGAAGGCGAGGTTTGAATTTTTCTGAATCTGATAATAAATAATAAAAAAAAAATAGAAAAATGTAAGTCGGAGGATCTTTCCGTAACAATTTAGAGCTCAAACTTGGAGATACTTTCTTAAAGCTGTTTTCAAAGTTCCAAGCATAAAAGAATGATTGATTTTTTTTTTTGACGCATGCGAATGTATTGGGTAGTCGATAAAACCTTTTCGTATTTTGCCAATAGATGTCGTTGCAGTCGTATATCACCAATGCTACAGTCACATTGTGTCATACCACATAGTGTTGGAGATTAATTGGAAATACGAAAATACTTTTTCGACTACCCAATATATAGGTGCTTATACTCGTACATACCTCTATTTCCTGGGAGCGGCATCAATAACTTTGGTTACAATCATAGTAATCACTTTAATTGCTTTAAAAACTTTCTACCAAAATATATGCCCTTCCATTATGTTGCACAACTTCCATTCACTTATCGTACAGAATGTACCGCACACATGCTCCTTTAAAGATATATGGCCTTATAATTGATACTTGCATCATGTTGATTTCAATTAAAATTAATTGTTTAAATTGATTTCCGGTTAAAACGCAGGCACAGGTAAATAAGCGGTAAACATATATGTATATATACACACACATATGAACATAATATATAGGTAATATAATAAAGGTAATAAGACGCTTGCAGTTGGCAGTTAGTGGGCCGAGACTTCACTCAACAGTGTAAGGTGAGCCAATTTTCCTAGAAGTACTTACGACATTTCGACGAAACAAAACGCCTGACTGACATACATATACGGTATAAAGGCAAATGGTAGTTTGAATTCTTATATAAAGCTTATCTATTCTTAAGGTATACTTTGACCAGATTTTAGACATTTCTGGTATTGCGACGTATCGTTATCAGAAAGAAAAGCTCTCTGAATTTCTTCAAGAAATCTCAAAATTATACCAAAATGTATGCGGTAAAAAGTCAAGTGGATCTGAATATTTAGTATCTGGAAACCAGAGGAAGTATTGCCATAATTTCATATATTTTACACAAGAAGAAACGCTGTTATTTGAAAGAGATTATCTCCTAAAATGAAATGGATTGAAGGCACTATTTTTGCAAAGTTTTTCTCTGATAACTACCACGATCTTTGATTTTATATACTGTAAAGTGAAAATGTTAATTGATTAGATAAGAAATAGATGTGTTTGTCGTTTGATTTCGACAAAACACTTTCAAGGCAACTTTACAGCGCGCGAGTGCCACAGTCCATGAAGATTCGAACCAAGAAACGCTATGAGCTTTTACGAAGAAAATGAAAAAAGCTTTTACGCTCTGCTGAGGAAGTGACCAAGGGTTCAAAATCTTTGCAACATGAGAAGGACTTGGTCATGGGTGCCGACATAAAGGATTTAAACTAAAGTTAGGCGATGAAATGCCTATTGCACAATGCTTACACCAACCATATGATTCTCAGTCTTACTGCCATCAGAAAGGGTTCAGGAAATTTTGTGAAGAGAGCGAGGTCGATCTTTTTAAACCTTTATACTGTAAATATATATAATCAAAACTCAGTATTCTTCTTCTTCTTTACTGGCGTAGACACCGCTTACGCGATTATAGCCGAGTCAACAACAGCAGGCTGCTTGTTGGTTTTCATTGGAGTGTTTTTTTACGTGGCGGGTCCCAAACCCAGCGCACAACCCTATGCAGGGGATATTTCGCCTTCTCACTTTAGCTCGCCTTCAAACGGATGTTCTTAGGCTACCCAGAGGATACTTGGTCAAAGACCGGAAGTCGTGAGCTGCTTGAGTCATATGTAAAAGAATCGTTTCTGGCCACTCCCAAGTGAACGGCGATCAGAGAACTTTCCTCACTTTCGTGAACTTCTACACATGGCTCCATCCTCCAAAACTCAGTATTACACACCGATAAATAGTATCTTATATTAATACTTCATACAAGTTCTTAAACAAAAACAAATTGGTAAAACAATCACTAATGGTCATAGTTTTCCCTTTAGAATCAGATAAGTAAACTTTACTAAAAATTAGAACAAACTTTCTCTCAACTCTCTTATAAAAATTTTCAAATCACGCCATGCATTCTCTTAAGGGGTTACATGGGTTTACGGGTTTCAAAACAATCGAAGTTTGAAGTCAGTTGGCAAGATTTCTCGGGAACTACTCAACCGAACTTCATGAAATTTTACATAGGTCTTTGAGGTACAATCCTTAAAGATTTGAATGAAGGATTTTAAATTTTTTTTTGTTAAAATATCTGCCAAAAATCTAATTATCAATATGTTTTGTTTTTCTTCGTCCAAGTTCCAAGGGGTTAACTTAAATATGAGTTTTTCCAGTTTAGATAATCCTGTGAGGAGTTATCCTGCCAACGCGGGCGCATCTTTTTTACGAAGGGTCACCGGAACCGGGTCGTAATGGCCGAATTTAAAATATTTTTTTCAAGAATTGCGTAATATCATTGTTGATAGTGTAAGCTTGTAACAATAAAAATTCTAATAAAATACTTAACTTAAATTAATTTTATTTAAAATTAAATTAAATATTTTATTTAAGTGCGTAACCCCTTAAACTCAAACTGTGTCCATCCCTGGAGGGCGCCAGGTTTTTTAATAACACCCTAGCCATTTTTGATTGCAACTGTTTGCAGAACTCTTGATATTTTAAAAAGCAGCTCAAGTTCAGCTGGAACCGAAATTATCACACCCTTATATAATTTTAAGACCAAACAAAGTAGTCTCTATGCGTTTTAAATTTATTTAATTTTATACTATAAATTGTGCGCTTACACACATGTACGCCATACAGAGCCCACATGTCCTTGTCACCAACGCCTCACACACATACACGAACAAACAATTACGCTTTTTTTATTTATCAGATTCGCGGTTATGACATACTCAGGGCTCGGCTGGCGGCAGGCATTTTGTCAGGCGTTAATTGAATAACTGACAGCCATTTGTCATTGCAGCATAAAAATAAAAATTAAAATGAAAAATAAAAATACACAAACACACATACATACAATTGTAAAAACGATAAAACACACTTATACATCTACATATGTACATATATAAAATGCGTATATTTTGAAAATATGAAATGAAATCCAAAGCCAAGCAAAGGTAAATACCATCTGTTTTCTCATGCACACTTGCATATTTATATAAAAATAAAAGCATAAATATGGCAAACATTGAATAAAAGGTCGTAAAAAGGCGTTACCGTTAAATTTATTGCTTCCCATGCACACACACACACGCACACATAAATGTGCTCACAGTTGCAATCACATATATCAACTGAGTGTTGTTGGCAAAGACATTTTGTGACAAATTTCTCTGACAATTGACACTCACAATTAAAGTCAGCCGGCAAAATCCAGAGATGTGATGTATTGTGCCAAGAGCAATTAAATTTCCAAGAAAAGTAAACGAACGCCTATTGAAATGCCAGTTGAGTATTTATTTCATTTCAGCAGTGTTGCATTTTATTTGCTCAAACTGAAATATTTTATGGAAAGCCAATATAAGAAAAACCGCCCAAAAATTCGAGTTTACATAGACAAACACATGCATATATAATGCTGAGGACACAATTTGTTCAACTATGATTTAAAAGAGTATATTTCATATTGATAAATATTTAGCTATGCGGTTTGGTAAAGCATTTTCACACTCAATATGAGTTATGTTTTTACGAGATAAGCCTTGTATAACAGTGAGAGGAGAATTGAAATATATGGTATATGTATTAGTTCAAAGTGCTAAAATTTTGATATTTGTACCTTAAATAGGGTACGTTAAGTTGGCCATCATGCTTGTAACACCCAAAAGAGAGCATCGGAGATCTTATAAAGCACCAGCTCAATTAAAAAAATCTCCGACCTACCATAGTAAAACACACTTTTCAACATAGTTTCGTTCAAGAGTGCTATAGTGATTGTAGTGACCCTCCAACTTTTTGATACCATTTTGGTAGCACGATTTGTTTTTTAATTGAAAATAGGCCTTATGTCTTCCTACGACGAAAATTTCTTCCCGGCAAGCACTATCTTGAAATCTGAGAACAGAAAATAATTGCTGGAGTCAGATATGGAGAATACGGTAGATGACGATAATCCCTCTATATACAAAGTAGTCAATAAAAGCGATTCCATAGGCATCCTAAAATACAGAGGTCATAACATTATCAGCAGACGGTTGCATTTTCCACTTTTGAAGTGGGTTCATCCTGTGCAGTACACTCGGATGACTGTCAATTGGATTTCGGAGTAAAGTGATGGAGCCATGTTTCATTCATTCTCACATATGGACGCAAATAAAGGGATTTATTACGTTTGAACATCTCTAAGCACTGCTTCTCATCATCAATTTATCGTTGTGTTTGTTCAAAAGTGTGCTCCCGCGCATCCACTTTGGACAAGACTTTCTTATACCCAAATATTCTTGAATGATATGATGAACACGTTCAGTTAATATCTTTAGAGTGCTTTCTATCTCCAACAACTTCACTTTACGATAAACGAAAATTATTTTGTGGACTATTTTGATGTTTTCGTCGGTAACAATCTGTTTTGAGTGGAAGCTCGCGATATCGCTGTCGGTCCTCATTTCACCTCGTATAAACTACGCACACCAATACTTGTTGATGATGTGAAAAGCGATAGAGATTCCTGTGAACGATATTTGATGTTAATTTATTTTGTGGTAGCAACCTCAGGATCTCCGACCTGCGATAGACCACCATACAGTTGGCTATGAGTAAAACATTCTTTTCGTCCATCCGTACTAATTGGAAAGTTTTGCCTTGGGACTTATTTGTAGTTAGAGCGAAAGATGTTTTCACTGGAAATTGAAGCTGTTTAATTGGGATTCGCAGAGTACTTGGGATCATGGGAATCCTCGGTATATGAGCTGGTTTCTTGCTATAGTTAAATTATCCTTCATTTCTTTAATTAGCAGCCTCTTCCCGTTAAACACGCTTAGAAGACTTAAATTCCTCAAAAGGATAATTTGAATTTCAATTTTTAAAGCAAATTAATGTAATGGCAGTCCAGAAGGCTTTAATTAATTCTGGCGATAATGATGATTTGAATTTTTTTTATTTCTCCTTGAACTTTTTGAATAATTGGATCGTTTATTTCGTCGACACTATCATTACTGGATAACACTATTGCCCTATTACACAACCAACGAAATTCTTCTTCGTGCAAATTCACGATGTCAGAAGATACTGCATCTATCAAAATTTCAAATTTGTAGACTATTTGACCAGGAGACTCATCCAGAAGAATATTACAAGTACTGCTTAAATTTGGAGTGAGAAAAATTCCTTCCACAAGCTTAAACAGTTGGAAAATCACAACCAGTGCTGCCGTGAAAATGAGCTGTCATATTCGTCCGTAATTTAATATTTTCAATCGAAGTCCATAAAACCGACGATATTAAGCATGATGATATCTGCTCATATACCTCTGTTAATGACAGGAAAAGTCTTTCGGAAATCTCCAGCAAATAAAGGGTGATTTTTTAAGAGCTTGATAACTTTTTTAAAAAAAAAAACGCATAAAATTTGCAAAATCTCATCGGTTCTTTATTTGAAACGTTAGATTGGTTCATGACATTTACTTTTTGAAGATAATTTCATTTAAATGTTGACCGCGGCTGCGTCTTAGGTGGTCCATTCGGAAAGTCCAATTTTGGGCAACTTTTTCGAGCATTTCGGCCGGAATAGCCCGAATTTCTTCGGAAATGTTGTCTTCCGAAGCTGGAATAGTTGCTGGCTTATTTCTGTAGACTTTAGACTTGACGTAGCCCCACAAAAAATAGTCTAAAGGCGTTAAATCGCATGATCTTGGTGGCCAACTTACGGGTCCATTTCTTGAGATGAATTGTTGTCCGAAGTTTTCCCTCAAAATGGCCATAGAATCGCGAGCTGTGTGGCATGTAGCGCCATCTTGTTGAAACCACATGTCAACCAAGTTCAGTTCTTCCATTTTTGGCAACAAAAAGTTTGTTAGCATCGAACGATAGCGATCGCCATTCACCGTAACGTTGCGTCCAACAGCATCTTTGAAAAAATACGGTCCAATGATTCCACCAGCGTACAAACCACACCAAACAGTGCATTTTTCGGGATGCATGGGCAGTTCTTGAACGGCTTCTGGTTGCTCTTCACCCCAAATGTGGCAATTTTGCTTATTTACGTAGCCATTCAACCAGAAATGAGCCTCATCGCTGAACAAAATTTGTCGATAAAAAAGCGCGAAACACATTTCGAACCGAACACTGATTTTGGTAATAAAATTCAATGATTTGCAAGCGTTGCTCGTTAGTAAGTCTATTCATGATGAAATGTCAAAGCATACTGAGCATCTTTCTCTTTGACACCATGTCTGAAATCCCACGTGATCTGTCAAATACTAATGCATGAAAATCCTAACCTCAAAAAAATCACCCGATACAAAAGTTATGCCGCCCACGAAAGCAAAGAAGTTTCTAAGGTCTTTTGAGGTTCTGTCCACGGCCTCTACATATATATGATTTATGGCTCATGGTGCATTGATCCCACACAATCAATGAGGCGTCTTGCAATAGTTAACCAAGAAGCTAATTTTGCGGATAGAACATATTGATTGTTGTTCAAAATTTATGAATAACGAACGTTTAGAAGATGAATGGACAGTTTCTTCAACCTTTAGAAGAGTTGCTGCAATTTCAGTTTAAACCGATGATATTCTGTACATTAAAAACCTCTCTGCTTGATACTTTAAACAGTCGAAGCTTAGCCTTGGCATAATGCAAGGTGACATACTATATACTATATTTTATCAGCAACACAACCAATATGCATAATACGGAAAAGCGTTCATATTGCCTTATATGCATCAAACGCTTTATGTTCTATCTTTATTTTAAGCTGACAGAACGCCTGAAGCTCTCTTGGAGGTAGGCTACTTTTCTCTCTTCCCTAAACCACCAGGAAAACCCTAGCGGCTTGCAATTTTTGCATCTATGCGGTTGACAAGAGTGCTTCAGCGCCATCTTATTTCCAATAAAATACACCGTTCCACACATTATCTTGATTTATTAGTTATGGGTATGTGTATGCAAAGATTTGTACGCCATTTATATGGAGCAGTATATGCCTAAACGCTAAAGGCTCCTACCAAATATTTATACCATATAAATTACTTCATTTCCAGCTGCCACATTTGCCATCGATCATAGAGAGAAATGCTTGCAGTTCATAAAAGAAATGAATAATATTGTCAAAGTGTTCGACACGCCCCCATTTCACTAGCTACCGCGTCGAGCACTACGCAGCTTTGTGTTGCCGCCACTCTGCCACATCATATAAAATACTTTGCGATTGCTTAGTCACTTTAACTTTGGCTGATCCCGGAGCGCGCCCACAAGCAAACAAAATCAAACACGCGCGCACATTAACAAACAAGCACACACACACATACATATGTGAGTACGCTGAGGCAATATTTGTCTTGAGCTTGTTTGATTTACTATCTCTGGCAGGCAGCACTTGAAAGTTGGAACATTACAAGCCAAGCCAACAGGCAAACGGCAGGTGGCGGTCTGCGGCAGGCGGCAGGCGAGCGGGCGGCCATAACGACAACGACAAACTTTAGGCCGTAAAGCGGCGGCAAGCTGGTTAAACAATACGCGCGCGGCAAACAGGCTGACAACAAGCGCGCTGTTAAAGTTCCCCGGAGAGCTGCTGTTGTACAAGAGAACTTGGCTCGAATACAAACAGAAACACACCGCCAAACACACAAACAAACGCCATCGACAGCGCGGCAAGGATAGACAAAAAGTGCAGAGTGCAGCAAGGCGGGCGCGCGGTGACAAACGGAGCATTATTACTATCAGCTGACAGAAAAACTGCAGCCTACAAACACGCCCGTATGCCCCATACCCTTACGATTATGAGGTGTATTCTGCAACACACACACGCATCGGCGACCAATATCAGGCCTCAGGTTATCTGTGTTGTTGTCACAAGCATGACAATCATTTGATTGGTTTTTTTGCTCGCTTTTCCACCAGTGCAAGTCACTGTGTAGTACACCAGCGCCGTGTCATCGGTGGCATGTCGATGTGTATATTTTACTTTGGTGTGTTTATTGCGCGCTGTGTATATTTGTATGACACTACACTGCCAATAATCGTGTATCGCATTCATTTCAGTTGGACTTTGTTTCTTTTCAAAAACATTCTTGCTTAATATATTTCACATTCCACATCGTTCCATATAATAATGTTACTTGCTCTTCGTTCCGTTTCAAAAAATTCGTTTCTTTATTTCCTTTTACTTTATTATTGTAATTTTAAATGAATTCTTATATGTCGCTGTGTTCTGTTTCATGGTGTTCCGTTTGACTTTGTTCGAATGCACTTTGCGGAGTATCAAGATATACTCTAATTTGATATGTATCATTGCATTTCGTTCCACTTCCGTTTTATTCTTTTCCATTTCCGTTTCTTTATTTTGTTCCACTTCCATTTCGTTCCGTTTCCTTTTCATTTTTTGTTTCATTTTGTTCCACTTCAATTTTATTTCTTTCAAGTTCCGTTTTCTTTGTTCCACTTCCGTTTCGTTTCGTTCCATGCCATTCCCGTTTTTTCATTTCACATTGCATCACTCCCATCAGCTTTAATTTTAGTTTGTACGATGACATTTTTTGTTATCTTAAATAAATTCTTACATGTCACTGTGTTCTGTTTCACTTTGTTCCAATGCACCTTCAAATTCTCCAAATTTTAAATATTCTTTTTTACACTTTTTGGATATGCATAATTTCATTTTGTTTCATTTCCATTTTGTTCCATTCCACTTCCGTTTGTTTTCATTCTAAACTGCATAACATCGAAATTTTCTCCATCAGTTTCAATTTTAGTTTTTAATGTTTCACTTTGTGTCATTTCCAATTCATTTCTTTCCTCTATTCCACCATATTCCAGTACACCAATACATAAATAAATGTAATTCAATCATTCCAAATATAAAACATGTCACAGTAGCATATTTCCACTTCATTTATTTGTGTTTCAATTCACTCTGTTCCATTAAAATTAGGAGTTTAACAATAATCTTCTTCATCAGTCTTAATTTCTATTAGTACCGTTTCACTTTGCGCTATTTATCCGATTAATTATATTGTGTTCCGTTTCACTGTTTCGATTCCACCAATTTCAATTACTGCGTTTCTTGTCATGGTGTTCCAAATCAGATTCCACCTTGCAGTGCATCAGCAAATAAGTACTCCTACATACCTTTTTCATATATTTCATTTCACTTTGTTCTACTTCCGTTTCATTCCCCTTTTACCCATTTCACAATGTATACAACCAATAGCCTTCGTCATCGGTTTTAATTTTCTTCCATACCATTTGAGTTTGTTTCATTTCCATTTCATTCCGTTTTTGCATTCCTCAATCACTTACCATACCAAAGTATCCTATTTCTGACTCATTAAATTGTGTCTCGATGTATTTTGTTCCTTTTCCAATTGCATTCGACCAATAATTTTCAATTATCTTACTGATTAATTTCATGGTGTTCCGATTCATTTTGTTTCATTCACTCTTTCATACATCACTTTTGTGATTTGCTTCACATTTCACTTCGTTCTATTTTCAATTTCTATGCTTTTTGATATTTGGATTCCATTTCTCTCTTCCAATCAATTACATCCCTTTCTCTCAGTACACGAATTACACTCTTCCATCAATGTTGGCTGCTGGTGCGTACAAGGCTGCTAAGGCTGCTGCTTTGATAATGATGAGTTTGTCGCTGCCATTTGTCTACATCGCCAGTGTCGACGCTCATCCCGACAAAAAGTGATGTGCGTTTGTTGGCATTTTTTTGTTTCCGTTTTCCTCTTTTTTGCTAATCCTCAATGGCCTAATGTTCAAATGATGGAAAATTAAGCCGGCGGCACTTTTTCAAAAACTTTGAACGACGCAAGGCGTGCGATAAGTGCGCACTCGTACACACTCCAACGCCGCACACAGCCGAGCATAATCACCAGCGACCCAACCAGCCACCCACTAGCAGCACTCAGCGCCCCTGCCACCCGCCGCTACACGACTTTGAACCATTTTTACAGGCAGTCAGTAGAAAGCAAACACCACACACACAAGCGCTCAGGAGAAAATGCGTCTGAGTTCGAAGTTTGTATTGGCAACTTTGCGCGGCGGCGGCGCGTCGTGTCGAGCGCAAAGTTTTGCCTGCTCATCTAGCAGCAATTATAATGAACGCCTTGCAATGCGATAGCGCCGGCCACGCAATCAAGTGATAGGCTGTAGGCTGTACATGATGAAGTGAACGAAGCAAGCGAAACGATGAGGAGCCATCAATAAGGCAAGCAGCGCTGCTGAATGGAGCTAGCTGGCACGGAGTGTGAGCGACGCACTCGTTCATTTTCATTTGTTTCGTCGACTTTGCACGGCGTTGCGTGGCGTGATGTTGCCGATGGCGCTGATTGAACGGCAAATGAGCAAATAAACGCCGGCTGACATGCAGCGCTGAAAATGGGCAATGATGATAGCGTTAGTGGCAACAAGAATAACAGCTACAGTGGCGGGCATAACGGCGTTGCAGACAATGACAGCGCACAAGTTGGTGTGAGGAGACCTGCATTTGTATGTATGTGTGCTTGTCTATAGTTGCGATAAACAGCAAGGCGCTGAGGAAGGAGCGAACAACAGCAGTAGCAGTGGCATAAGACACAAGCTGCCACACTTCCTCAGCGAAACAAACAAAGAAGTGCAAAACAACAATAACAAGACGTCGAATGACTGTTGTTGGTGCGGAATCAGTGCCGCATTATCATTATTGTCTGGCAAGCGCATGCACTCTCCCACTCCGCCAATCATTAAGCAGTGACTTTGGTAAGACCTCCTTGCTGGAAGAACACGCCAATTGCGCCAGTGCTGCCCTGTCGCATGATAAACTTCTCTAATTGTCAGTTCGCAAAGTGACAGCCAAGAGACAGACGGTAAAAATTATGTTATCTTAATAAAGTTGTTCGGCAATATTTGCATGCCGTTGTTGTAGCCTGCTTTTTATCTTCCGCTTCTTAAACTAGCCTCAGTATTGTCTTTATCAGCGTGCAACGCCGTGGTTGGGGAAGAAAACCAGGCAGCCTTGTGATTTCGTATTTTTGTAGAGGCGTGCATAAGTGCGCGTTTGCGTTTATGCCAACTGTTGGGGTGTGGGAAGCATTGCGTAGATAAGAGACGTTTACACGATGTTTCAATTGTTATTTAGATGACTCTAAGTTCAAGAAAATAAGAAATTGAATCGATATATTTGAAATGTAGTGTTTAGATGGTGTCAAGCATAATCGATGAGGAGTAATACTTTAGGAGATTGCTGCTGCATCGATCAACAATGAAAATGTACAAGAAAAAGTTAGCCAGTGCGGTCACCCATTATCTTATGCTATGATATAAGGATGGGAGTATGCAGCCATGTGTAGAAGTTCACACAAGGTCAGAACGATTTTTTTAAATTTTTGTTCTAGCAGCTCACGACTTCCGATTTTAGACCACGTATCCTTTTAGGCAAAAAATAAACCGTTTGAAAGCGAACTACAGTGAGAAGGGGCACAAACCTTCCCCAGGCTGCGCATGATAAATAGTTTTATGGCTTTAGTATAAGTTGAGCTCAAGGGGTAGCTTTGATCCAAAATCGATGCATCTCGCTTATTCGTCTTTTGCGTTTTTCATATATTTCTAAAGATTGATCATCAGATCCTTAAAAACTAACCGTTTTAGGCAAATTTAATAATGATCTCTAATGAAGTGATACACAGTCAGCAATCTCAAAGTCAGTATAGCAGCTCGGCTTACCGAGTGAATGCACAGTTCTCTGATGGAAGTCTAAAATTCGAGTTAATGGAAAGCTCCCGATCAATGACTTCACCACCTTCTTCGGCTTTAACTTCGATTAATCTGTGAAAAAACTCACTGTACGCCCTTTTCAATGGCTTCGCCCCACCCACAAACCTGGTGACCAGTTCAGATGATCTCCTCGTGGTTGGCTTTCATAACAAATATTAGGGATGAGCCCCAAGTACTTCACCCTGACCACCTTTGAAGAATAGTGGCTCCAAACGAGAGAACAGTAACATCAAGGATTTTATACCTATGAGTATAGTAAATAGAACTCCATTTATTTGGATTTATGGCTTAACCATTTCTGACCTTCGCTTGGTCACCGCAATTAGTTAACTTTAGCTTAGATCGTAAACGCGGTTCAGGAATTTCCTTTTACCAAAGGGGATACATACCTGCGTGGACACCCACCTGTCCGCTCCGTTCCTTAAGTGCCTCGAAAAGGTCGTCCTCCACTATCATCCTGAGCAAAAGGCAAAAGTTGCCTGGTTTCTTAGTTTCTCTGTTTATTTTCCAATGTTTCCGTTCACTGCCCCACATCCGTTCTGCGACAAGGGAAACCATGGATTTTACGCTTGAGATTAGCTTCGACTTCAAACTTATTAAGAACTTCAATAATCAGCTCTGGCTTACAGGCCCCCTCGTTAGCATTGAAGGTACCTTCAGCATAATTTTTATGTACGAGAGCTCCCTCCAGCCACGAAACTACCAACAACCCACTACCAAGCAAGGTAGTGTTGACCGACCTGCCTTTACTGTAGGCAGGTTAAACCCGTTCCTTCGGTAATTGTTTGAATATTAAATAACAAAAATGTTCACATTACAGATTGTAAAACCTTTTTTAAGAGAAAAAAATCTTTTTCGTAGCTGCTTCTGTCTTAATTTATTTTCTTGAATTATTTAAATTAAGATTTGGTCAAAGAGATTTTGCTAAATCACACATTTTAGCATTGTCTGTCGAATTCTTAAAGTAATGAAAATACACTTTTCAATAGTTAGAAACCGTATATATAGTAGTCGACTGAATATTTATGAGCTCCCTAATTATGTAATTTCCAGTAAAATTTTCTTAACGAGTGTTGCTTTAAAGGCTGCTGATTCCTCTCGAAACCAAATAGAGCGAAATCAGGAACAAACGTGAGCTTTGAAAACCACCAGGTCTCTCAATGTATATCCTCGGTGCCTACAACGGCTGCAAATTGTCTACTAAAGTTTATAGGTAAGAAGGAAACTTCGAAGATCCAACAAACTATGAATATATACAAACAAGCAGGGCGAAAATGGAGTCGATTTACCCATATTCATTCAACTCTCCGTCTGTTCGTCTGTATGCTAGTTAGTTGCTCAGTTTTTAAGATGTCGTTGTGAAATACGTCAGTTTCTCGCCAAGGAGCTGATGATTTGTTGGAACCGCCGATAACGAACTACTGTAGCATATAGTTCTTATACCAGCGAGCCGATCAAAATCAAGTTCTTGCATGAAAAGTTTCTTATTTGTACTGGTATTCTAGCTTCTTAAAATTTAATCGATGTTCTTTTTTATCATTTTCATACCACACCAGAATTCATGAAAAAATTTCTAAATCCGCATGTTTCCGGTATAAGGGTCTGCAGTGCATTCAAATACTTCAGATTGGAGTTAAAAGTCAAGTCTGTATCTTCAATATCTTAAATTTAAAGGTACCTAATGTCAATCGATCACATTGTCTTCATTTCTAATCGCTGAAATATGAAGTCATAATTTCATAACGACATTCTTCAATAAGAATTCTGCTACTCTGCTAATACTCATAACTGCCTCAATCTCTTTTACGCCCTCTTCATACAATTTATTTGTCTAAAAACTACTTTTCGTTGTATAAATAAATAAACTCATATGCTTTTGTGGCAACATATCCAATTTTACGTTTTAGTGCACTTAAAGCCCACATACACACCCACATATATACATAAGCACACGCGTTATGGTGAAACTACATCTTTAACGCATTGTGCTCGCCACTTTTGTGGTTAAAATAAAATGGCATCCTTTCATTAGGACTATACAAAAGCCGTGCGCTTGGCGAATTCGCTGTATGCTTGTGTGGCTGCTCACAATAGCTCACCAGTGCGCCCTCACACACATACACAGAGACACCGGTGAATTTATTATGGCAGATATGGCATTTTGATATAACAATTCCTGCTTTTTTCACCCAAATACTCAGGTGGCGAGGTTTTCTTGTCGACACAAAAAAATTATAAATGTGTGGGTGTGTGTATTGTACTCGTATGTATATATATATATGTGTGTGTGTGGTATGAAACGAAGTTTCCTAGTGTGTTGTCAGCATACAGTTTTCTCTTAGCGGCACACAAACTTATATACACACATATGCTTTTTTATATGCGTGTATGTGTGTGGCGTGTAGATCTTTATTTTATTACCGTTACTATGGCTTTTGTGCATTTTTATATTGAATGCACTGATTGTTAATGATGAAGAAAGCCTTGAACATTTAATGCATGAATAGTGAGGCTGAGCGTATATAATGAAAATTGAGTAGATGCAACATTTATATACATAAATACATAAATATGTGCTTGTGTGCGTGTGTGGTGCTGCCAATCTAGTAGCTGCACAACAAAGGATTCTTTGTAAGCTACATACACACACACATACTTAGTTTGTGCACCTTTATCATATTACCTACAAATACGTACATATGTGAGTGTATGTGTGCGTTGTTTGCTCTACACCATGATAATTGAGCATGTGTATTTTTATCCATCACTTATTCGCATTGTGCATCTCTTATGCATAAGTAATTGCAATTTCCGAGCGAGCACAAAGGCAAAAGAGGCATGCATATTTTTCATATAATCAAGAGTTCACAGTAAGGTGAAGGCAACAAAACTCATAATGCAGAAAATAAAACTTTCAGTTAACCAGTGGTCTGTCATGCTGGTGCGGCTAGCTGAAGTTATTGTTTGCTCTGAAGTCACCTGAATTGTGCTGATTTACTAGCTTCGTATTAAATAGTCACTTTATTAGCGCTGAAGAAAAATTACCAAATTTTTTTAAAGTTTTCTAAATATCTTTATTATTTTAAAATATTTATATGCAATATATATTGTGAAAGTGCAAAATCAAAGTATTCCAGAAAAGGCAACTGAAAGCATGCACAAAATATACGAGTCCTATATATGATAATAAAATAGTTTTTAGGAATAATAATTATTCTACCCAGGCAGTATAACAAAGAGAGCAAATCAGTCCCAAATATGTAAAAAAAAAAATAATTTTCAGTAAACAAACGTCCAGCGAGGAAGTTTTAGTTTCAAATTCCTCACAAGACATGTTACCACATCGAATGAAGGGTCAAATTTAGTCAAAACGGCTACTGTAGTGCTTTCTAGGCAGATAATTGTATGCCATTACCAGCTCCATTTGCGTATCTCCATCCGTTTTAACCATTTTTCGATGACTTGGTTCAGCCTCTCGGATAAAGTAGGCTGAATGTTCTCTCCGATCTCCTTAAAAGTTGTTGGTTGATTAGCGAAAATTTTTAACTTAACATATCCTCTAGAGGTGTCAAAATGTATTATGGTCACGGCAGTTTCAGACTTGATCGAAAGCCTGATGATCTTGTACAATATCTCAGTGTAGTAGGAAATGGAATAGCAAGTGCCCGTCTGAAGAACAACAAAGCACAAAGGGCCGATGGGTCACCGGCGGAGCTATTAAAATACGTTGACAAGGAACATGCATCAGCTTCTTTGAAAAATATGGTTGGATGAAACCATGATCGACGATTGGAACCTATGTGTGCTCCGCTTGGTCCCCAAAAAGCAATACCCCACAATCTGCGCCAGCTTTCGGATGGTAAGCCTCCTTAATGTCGCATATAAGGTTCTATCATAGTTCATTTTTGTGAGAAATACTGAAACTCACCCTCAACAAACTTACTGGACCTTATCAGTGCGGCTTTACACCTGAAAAATCTACAATCGGCCAGATTTTCACCATACGCCAATGCCTTGGAAACACACCTTATCGTCGATTTTAAAGTCGCTTCTATGCCGCTTGAACTTCGTACCTCCAAAGTGAAAAACTTGATGAAATGGCAAACCTTGACGAATACCCTGACAATTTGATACATGCTTAATGTAAATAATTCTGTTAATACAGATCACAAGCCCCCACTTCTCACAAAGGTGGAGTGGAATAATCAGTTATCAGCTTTTCTGTGTGTGGTCTGAAGTTAGATTTTTAGACTGGTCTGCATATGACTCTTAAAAGGCTTTTGAAGAATCGTCTACAAAAAGCGCTGATTTTGGAAGAGTTTCACAAGAAGGCTTATCCTCAGCCACTTGCTAATGTCATTAGTCAAAAACTTTCTAAGAAAGCTTTACAAGTAGTGCTGAAGACATCGAGGCACTTATACACCACATCAGGAAAGAAGATTTCTCCCCTGGCGCAGCTGGAAGAGAAACGTTTTCTTTATAAAGACCAGAATGTGTGATCTTTCCAAATTCTTCAGATAAAAGGTACCATCGCATTTGAGGCTTGGGTGAAGTCGAAGCCTACGCCTGGTTATCCGTGACCAAATTGGATGAGTTATTCTTGCTGCGTATAAAGAAGTCTTCATCAATAATGAATTCGAAAAGTGACTCACCTCTCTGATTTGTATCTGAGCTTCCCAAAATCGGCAGAAATTTTCCTAGCAGCTTTGAAAGTGCTTCTACGCCATCTTCGTGCAACAAGTGAGCAGAATTGATCCAGAATCACCGTTTTTCGCCGTCTACTTTAGCGGTGATGATGGCATTATCGCTGAAAAGCCTTTCGAAGCTGTGGCCTATGGCCACCTTGGACACTTTGGACCCTTGGACAGTTGCAATATTAGTCCCGCAGCCATTTCCAGAAAATGTTACCCCAGCATACCTAAGTGACAGAATGTCGCAATCACCGATTCAGGCTTCAAACCGAAATCCCAAAACATTAATTCCTAATCATAGTCCATGTCTAAGCTTAAGTCCAATTTGGAGGCGATCTGCACTACATCCCTTCTGTCATTACCACTTCCACATCTTAAAAAGTATTGCGACAGCAATATGACATCACTATCAATAATTATTTTTGTTCAAAGTTACAGACCAAGTAAAGATCTGGTTTATAGTGGTGTTTTAAGAAATTAGTTGCCAGCTTTCACAACTAAAGCTTGATTTCTTGGAATTTGGTATTAAAATTGCAATAACTTAAATTATATTTCTAATGTCATTCACTCTATGGGACTGAATCAACAAAAGTTAATACTCGCAATGGCCAAAGCATTACAGTGCAATGACTCATTGAAACCCTTGTCCACAAAAACAACAACTTCAAAAAAATTAAAATAAGCACTGCAAAGCTGTAACACCACTAAGCAGCAATAAGAAGGTGAGCGCAGCAGTCGCATACTTGAAGCAGCATTCATATTTATTAAGTATTTTCGAAGGACCAAAAAAAAAAACTTCGAAAAGTTAAGACCAGCGTAAGAAAATAATACCACTCGAGCAAAATACTGCCGCTGACAAATGGCAACACAAAGCGCCGAGCACAAACTGAAGCAGTCGCCACAATTGCAACTGCTGCCACACAACAGTGTCGTTTATGTTGCATGCGGTGGAAAATTCAAGAGTTTTAACGCACTCGAACTATCAAACTTTCGCATGCATGTGTGTGTGTGCCGAAGATTTTTCATATTTGCGAGTATTTGAAGCGACCGAAATGTTTAAAAGCCACTACCAAAGAGTCTTAGAAGAAAGTGCCACACATGAGCACGTCTATACGGAGTTTTTATATTATTAAAGATATACCGCAACGCACACACTTTTATTTGTACAGGCAAGTGAATGCTTCCGCAGCAGGTTACGCATACGCCCCGGCGCCCAGGCCAATACCAGATGTATATCAGCTTATGCGAGAATGAACGTACATTTCCCAGCACAGTGGCAACTCGTGCGGCCATTACAGACTGTGTTTGTCAAAAATGCAATGCCAGCGTTGCCACTTCGAAAGAAAATATAAAAATTAAAAAAAAAAATTTAAAAAAAATATGAAAAAGAAAATCAGCCAAAAGCCATAACTCCAGCTGCCGACTGCGACTGGCAGCCACAAACACACTTAGACCCAACAATGTTGCCGGCAACTTAAAATGTTGGCACACAAATAACCCGTGGGAAATTTGCGCCAATAACTTGCCACTGCTTATGATCTCTAACAAGTTCTGAGTGTCACACAGATACACTTACACTTTCAGGCAAGTTCGCCTCACATGTGTGACTGTAAGTGTGCGCATATAGCGTGCTTGGCTGAGAATTACAGATGTACGCGTATGTAGATGCATGCGCAGGTGCAGCAGAAAAATGTAGACATGCCACATACAAACGGATATGGCGTGGATCCCCGCTTGGTTTCGCGCTGCGCTCGCATTGTGCAGCTTTTTCACATTTCCGTTGCTCGCTTTGCTGCCAATTGCATTCCCATTTGAGGGACCATAAGCAATTGCTTGGAGCACAGGATTGGTGAAATTTTACCCAAAAACTTTTATGGACTAGTTGCAAACTGGTTACAAGGAGTGCAATACAGATACAGTAGTGGGGCGCTGATATGAAAGCTGAGTTCCAAGAAAGCGGCTTCCACTTATTATTTGATGATTTCACAATAATCTTTCTACACAAGTAAGTTAAAAACTTATTTCCAGCTACCCAATTCCTTAAAGCATAAATACATTCTCAACACACTTTCCACTGGGAAATCGCTTCACCTCATATACACTCGAGCCAAGTGTCATGTATGTCTGCTTGTAACTATTTCCCAGTGCTCGGTGTCATATAATATAGTTTCATATTTAATGGAATTTCCGAAAAATTTCAAAAGAAAGCTACAGACTGCAAGTGAGCATACAGCAGCAGCTGAAAGAAAGTATGAAGTTTGCAGTTTTCAGTTTTCAGCTGCAAAAGGCTATACACTTAAGCTAACGGTTGTATGTATGCGCTCACTCCAAATGCGATTGGTAAATACTTCAAAGACGTATGGCACATTTAAATGCAGCAATGTCCTGGCGAAGTGAAAAACTGTAATGTCTTGTTGAGCTTGAAAATACTCGGACGGCACTTACTTAAAAATATTTTGCAAAGGCATAAAACGAAGAAGCAATGTTTGAAGTAAAGCTTAGAAGGCAGTAGCTTTTAATCAGGCAAATTGATATTGAGTTTACTTATGGATTATTATTAACGAATTTTCATTAATACTCTTTCTACACAAATAAATGTATTCAATGATGATATGATTTGGGTCCATTGAAATCATCGGTCCATATTTCTTCAATCGCGGCTGAAGCTCAGGATCTCGGCGACATTTGGTTTAAACAAGACGGCGCCATTTTGAGTGGCCAGAAATGATAATTTTACATATTGCTCAAGAAGCTCACGACTTCCGGTCTTAGACGAAGTATCCTCTGGGTAGCCAAAGAACATCCGTTTGAAGGCGAGCTAAAGTGAGAAGGCGAAACATTCCCTCCACATGGTTGTACCACGAAAAACGCCACCAATGAAAGTGAAACAACAGTCTCAGAAGAGAAACCCCGCTTTTAATGGCAACCACAGCAAACGTAATAAGGTCCCACGATTTTGAGGACATGTATCCCTTAATCGGGAAGGTGTCGCTACCCAGCTGGTTAATGTGCTCATAAAAATAAAGGCTGACATCACCACCGTCCAAGAAATGCGATGGACGGGACAAGGACGAGTAGGTCCTTGTGTAGTTTACTACAGTGGCCATATAAAGAAGCCCAAATTCGGTTTGGTATTCGTGGTCTGACAGAGACTCCGTCGCCGAGTCCTTGCCCGGTGAAAAGCGTTTAGCCAAAATCCGCATCAAAGCGAGGTTTTTCAACGTATCGCTTATATCCGCCCAAGCCCCGACAGAAGAGAAGAATGATGTGGTGGACGAAGGCTTTCCTCTATGAGCGCTTGGAACGCACCTATGAGAGCTGGCCCCGCCTCGACGTCAAAATCATGCTTGTCACTTTAATGCCATGATGGATAAAAAATGTATCTCTGGCACAATGGTCGGTAAACTCAGCCTCCATAATGCAATATCCTCAAATGGGTTTGAAGTTGATCACATTCGCAAAAGCCCTCTGGATCCTTTCGGGTCGATCATCTTGTGATAACGGAAGACAGTTCTCTAGTGTTTTAGACGTGCAATCCAAAAAAGGGAGACCCCACAATCTTTGGTATCAACTACCGTGGGATAACCCTTTTCAACATAGCATATGTGGTTCTATCGAACTTATTGTGCGAAAGATTAAATCTCACCGTCAATAAACTGATTGGACATTATCAGTGTGGCATTAAGCCAAGAAAATCAACTACCGACCAGATGTTCACCATACGACAAATCTTGAAAAAGACCTTTGACAACACGAAAATGAGCTGCCTATATGCCACTAAGTCTGTAAAGCTAATACGCTTGTGTAAACTGAACATCAGTTCTCGTTAGAATCGGGAATGACCTCTCCAAGCTGTTCGATACCAAACGAGGTTTTAGAAAAAGCGAATCCCTATCGACTTCTTCAATGGACTGCTAATAATAATTCCAACTGAAAAGCTTAACAGAGAAGGTAAAATATTCTACAAGGGTGTACAATTGCTAGCGTATGCCGCATATGGAAAAGGATTTAGGGAATCGAACGAACTAAACATTGCTCGATATTCAGGCCCCGTTTATTATATTGTTACGAATTTACTCTTGCTAGTTTACTTTGTTAGGTTCGTATCTCTGGATTGACAAATAAAATCAACACTGTTTAATTTAATTCAACAACTCTTTATTTCACAACTCGTCTACACTATAGCAGTTTACTCTTAGCACTGATTGATTACGTTGGCGCTGCCACGGCTTATATAGCCACGCACTTCTCGCAGATGCCGACGTGTTCTTCTAGAATATCGCGTCTGGAAATTACCAGAACATACGGCTATACGGCGCCAGACGCAAGCAGACAGTCGCGGCGCCAGACTCAGCAATTGTTTAACTAGACGAGCAGACAGTGTGGCGCCAGATGTCTACAACAAGACAAATGCTATTCCATATACCTACAGCTATTGTTCATAATCAGGGATGCATATAGTAATACAAATACAACTTAATACTACTTTTTGTAACACTGCCCTCCACTAAAGCCTAATCGTCCCGATTAGGCACAAATCCTCTTGAACCAAATGGGGCGAGCCTCTCCAAATGTACTTCTTTCATTTTACATCGTGCTTTCCCATTTCTTTGTATGCGGTATACCACGTCATTAAGTCGTTTCATCACCATATAGGGTCCTTCCCAGGCTGTCTGCAATTTCGGGGACAAGCCTTTCTTTCGAAGTGGATTGTACAACAGGACCAGATCACCTTCTTCAAAACCTTTTGAATTTGCCGCTTGATCGAACCGGTCCTTCATCTTATTGCTCATCAGATGCGTGTGCTGTCTTACCATTAGATGCAATTCATTCATTTCTTCCTTTAAGGCAGAACAATAATCTCCATCATTTCTTACAGCTGTAGGATTCGTTCCAAACTTAAGATCAGCAGGGAGTCGCAGATCAGATCCGAAAATAATCTTTGCTGGCGTGTAACCAGTTGTCTCGTGCTTCGCTGAACGATACGCCAGCAGGAACATCTGGATGCACTTGTCCCAATTCCGTTGGTCTTTATCAACGATTTTCCGCAGATGTTCTTCGAGCGTTCGGTTGAATCTCTCTACCATCCCATCTGATTGTGGGTGTAACGCTGTTGTCCGTGTCTTGTGGATGCCCAATAATGTACAGACTTCTTGGAAAATGGAAGATTCGAAATTCCTGCCTTGATCTGAGTGTAATTCGACGGGCACTCCGAACCTTGTTATCCAATTTTCTACAAACGCTTCGGCTACTGTCTTCGCTTCCTGGTTTGGTAAGGCATATACTTCTGGCCATTTACTGAAATAGTCCATGACAACCAGTAGATATTTGTTTCCGGCCGTACTGGTTGGGAACGGACCTGCAATATCCATTGCGACTCGTTCAAATGGTGATCCCACGTTGTACTGTTGTAGCCTACCGCGACTTTTGGCTTTAGGACCTTTAGCTGCCATGCACTCTACGCAATTACTTATCCATTCTGCTATGGAATCTCGACAACCGATCCAGTAGAACCGTTGTTTAATCTTCTCTATAGTTTTTGTTATTCCAAGGTGCCCTCCACTAGGTCCATTGTGATATTCTTTCAATACTTTTGGGATCATGGACTTCGGTACTATGATCAGCAGACGAGAATGTTTGCCATCTTCGCTTTCCCAGGTACGATGAAGGTATCCATTAACGAGGTTTATGCTGTTCCATTGGGCCCAATATGCTTTTGCAGTTGGACTCTCGCTACTTATTTGTTCCTTTGGTGGTCGTACCCCATTTTCTTTGGCCATTACCAGCTTTGCAAGATCAGGGTCCTCCAGCTGATTGATTCTGATGCGGTGAGGAGTCCAATCATCTTCAGGTTCTATATTCAGTAATCGCACGTCGATTATACCTTCTTTTCCTTCTGATTTGGAGCAATGTTTACATTCCAGTGGACAAGGGCGACGTGATAATGCATCCGCATTTTTGTGGTGAATCCCCTTTCGATGTTCCGTTTCGAAGTCGTAATTCTGTAATCTTTCGATCCATCGTGCAATTTGGCCTTCCGGATTCTTAAACTGTAATAACCATTTTAATGCTGCATGATCAGTCCTCAGCAAGAATCGTTGTCCATACAAATACTTGTGGAAATGTTTTACACATTCCACCACAGCTAGTAGTTCTTTTCGCGTCACACAGTAGTTTTTCTCTGGTTTCCCGAGCACTCTGCTGTAATACCCAATTATTCTTTCTTGTCCGTCGATGAGCTGAGACAGGACACCTCCAATTCCATAAGCGCTCGCATCTGTATCCAGGATGAATTTCTTTCCAGGTATTGGATAAGCTAACGTCGGCGCCGTACAAAGTAGTTCTTTCAGCTGCTCAAATGCTTTTTCTTGTTCCAACTGCCATACAAACGGGCGATTCTTCTTGGTTAAATCATGTAAACTTCTAGCCACGTTCGCAAATCCAGGTACAAAACGGCGGTAATACGTGCATAAGCCAAGGAAGCTGCGGAGTTCATGTATGTTGGTGGGTCGAGGCCAATCTTTGACTGCTTTTATTTTTCCTTCCTCGGTGTGAATCCCCTCAGTTGACACTTTATGTCCGAGATATGTGACCTGCTTCTTCCATAATGAACACTTTTTGGGATTCAAGCGTAATCCGGCTGCTGCTATTCGCTGAAAGACTTCCTCTAGATTTTTCAGATGATCATCAAAACTTTTTCCCATGATGATAATGTCATCAAGATACACTAAACATGTCTTCCAGTTGAGTCCTTTTAACACATGTTCCATCAGTCGCTCGAACGTTGCAGGCGCATTACATAACCCAAATGGCATCACAGAGAATTCCCATAACCCGTCGCCCATACTGAAAGCGGTCTTTTCACGGTCACGTTCATCAATCTCGACTTGCCAATATCCACTTTGTAGATCTAATGTAGAAAACCATTTTGCTCCAGACAAGGTGTCTAAGGTATCGTCGATTCTCGGTAGAGGATAACTGTCTTTCTTTGTGACATCATCCCACTTCTGACACCAATTGTTACGAATTTACTCTTGCTAGTTTACTTTGTTAGGTTCGTATCTCTGGATTGACAGATAAAATCAACACTGTTTAATTTAATTCAACAACTCTTTATTTCACAACTCGTCTACACTATAGCAGTTTACTCTTAGCACTGATTGATTACGTTGGCGCTGCCACGGCTTATATAGCCACGCACTTCTCGCTGATGCCGACGTGTCCTTCTAGAATATCGCGTCTGGAAATTACCAGAACATACGGCTATAGCCACGCACTTCTCGCTGATGCCGACGTGTTCTTCTAGAATATCGCGTCTGGAAATTACCAGAACATACGGCTATACGGCGCCAGACGCAAGCAGACAGTCGCGGCGCCAGACTCAGCAATTGTTTAACTAGACGAGCAGACAGTGTGGCGCCAGATGTCTACAACAAGACAAATGCTATTCCATATACCTACAGCTATTGTTCATAATCAGGGATGCATATAGTAATACAAATACAACTTAATACTACTTTTTGTAACAATATATTAAACTTCAATATTTGAAAACTTTTTCACTTTTGATGCGTAAATACTTTAATCTTGCGAAGAACACATTTAGTAAAAAGTGTAACTCCAAAAGAAATATAATAAGAGCACATATTACGAAAATTATATTATCACCACAAATTGAAATTCATTCAAACTGCATGCATGCCACTCTCTCCCTTTCCGATAAGCTCAATGACAGTTCAATGACTTCTTATCATCATCCACAAGGTGACATTACAATGCCTTAACCGACTCAAAACGCCCTTACAAAGTATCAGACTTCACTAAAGGTCCGCATACAAGTGAAGCATTAACGGTAATGCATGAAACAGTTGTACAAATGGACCGAAGAGCAAATTGCGATTGATGAACCGCAACCACAATTGAAAGAGTCCAACCAGCGCGCTGCGGACAGTAGCGGGAAATGCTCAACAATCAAGCGGGTAGCCAAACGTGAAACTATGAAATCGATGAAATGCCAAAGCTGAGCAGCAGCAGCAAAAGTATCAGTAGTATTTTATGAAGGTATTACACATTTTTATGGTTATCCTTAATAACGGTGCTGCCAAAGTCAAACACATGCAGCGACACATAGACACACGTTGGAGTTGTTGTCTTTGTGACACGTCTCCTACGGAGCAGATAGCCATTTTTACTGGACTGAGTGTTGCAAGCGCGTTATGTACTGTATGTGTGAATGTGAGTGTTTGTGTGGTGGGTATGGGTCAGAATGCCACTGCAAAAGTTTAAATCGCATCACGTGTTAATATGATGTGTATAAGTAACTATGTGTCATTTATGATTTCACACTACACTTAACCCCGTCCAATGCAGCGCTGACCCGACGTTAGTATATGCGACCACTATGTATGTATGAGTATGTATGTATGTACATATGTATTCATATGTTCTGCGACTAACCCTTAGTTGATGCAGTTTATTTGGAAGAAAGAAAGACGTTTTTCTGGATTAAAATATAACAACAGCGGTTGGACTACTCCACCAACACCTTCTTTTCTTTCCTATAATATTAAAAAACTACAAAATTGCAAAATTAAAATTTGTCGGTCTCGAAGACCTCGCGTCATTGTCGCCGGGTTAATCATATCTTCATGCTGTGTGAGATTCTTTTGTCTTGCATTTAGCAGTGCAAAACAAAAAACTGTCGTAAAAATGTTTCAAACTCCTCTTATATTGTTGCAACTGCATTATGATACATACAAACACTTTACAGTTGTGGCATTCATACCATTTTCCTTTTGTCTAAACTAGCTCAAACGCTGACATTTCATATAAAATATTTCAAATGCTGTCTTTCTCCAGCAAAATAACTTATTGTGATGGGAATACTGATGCTGTTATTGACACTTGTGGTTGATTATTTGGCAGCTGGCAGTAAAGCCACATAGTATACGAACATAGCAGCAACTTTAGTTTGCTCTCAAGCAAGCGTAAACATATTTTGTTTTCTTTTCAAAAATCAGGAATTGAAGATGTTTAAGCTGAATTTTTGATGTCTGGTAATGACAAAGTGAACAATTCTACATAATTTATTGAATATTTTTCTTGGATGCTTTTGGAAGGTTTGAGTGATGTTAACATTAGTAAAATAGTTTAATAAATCGTTAAGGAAAGTTGCAAAATTATATTCAGAGTTTTGTAAAGAATTTTCTCATCTATAAATTATTCAGCTGCACGATTGGCGGAGTTACAAAAATGTACGGGCATAGCTCGATAAGAGGAGGGTATTCTCTCATGCTTTATCTGGGACAAAGGGATTCGAGTCACTTAAAAAAATGGGTGAATAGCGCAGAGCTATCCGACTCAGTGACGAAACTTGTAACATCAACATCGACGGATCAAGAATGGCTGATGAAGTGGGCGCTGGAATCAAT
This sequence comes from Bactrocera dorsalis, assembly GCF_023373825.1. Taxonomy (NCBI): domain Eukaryota; kingdom Metazoa; phylum Arthropoda; class Insecta; order Diptera; family Tephritidae; genus Bactrocera; species Bactrocera dorsalis. The sequence continues at coordinate 100,789,450 of NC_064303.1, forward strand.
TGCGCGGAGTTAGATCTGGGCTACACATACATATTTATGCTAAGTTCTAGGTCAGAAAGACGTTCCAGAAAGCGACGAAGCTGTTGATATTGCCAATAATCTCATTATTTGGTTACCAAAACAGTTCAGGAAATACGCAAGTTGCTAAGCACGATAAAAAACAAATTGACAAAAGGCTTTACAGACGGATGCGTGAGAGATGGAATACTTTAAGGATATGTAGGATAATGTGCAAGGAAGCGAAAGAAAAAACGCACCGTCTCGAAAAAAATGCAGGACGGTTACTGGCCAAGTCATTTTTAGTGTTGACACATGTCGAAAGTGCAGTTAAGTAGACATGAAGGAAACGTTTGAACACCTCATTTGCTTCTGTTCCACCTTATCTAGCAATCGACATATGTAGATATCGAGGAGAGTCGCAGTTCAAGGAACTGAATATAACATCAGAATTAGATATCAAGTTTTTATTAAACTTTGGAAAAAGCATTGACGTACTGCACGACGTACTCGTAAACCTCAGCTCGTATTAATAAAGAACCTGGCACCACAAAGGACCTGTGTGTCTATATCTGGCGGGAAAGCTGCCAAACCAACGTATGCTAAGCTATTCAGTTCAGTTTTAGTTTAAAGTTCTTGTATTTCTTATGAAGTTTATTTTACAAACCTCTCCAGAGTAGCGAAATACTTCTGTGTCCCAGACTTGGAATATAAATGAACTAATTATTTTCTTAATAGGTGGCATAAGTAATCTGCACCTAACGTTGCATAATTTTGTTCAAAAATACTTCATGAAGGAAATTTCCATCTGCGGCTCGCTTTAGAATCAACATAAAATGGATCCATTTCTAAAGCGTATGATTATTGGCGAGGAATCAATCGATGTTCGAAGAATCACATACCATAACGCCAAAAAGAAGCATTAATAGTCAAACGGTGGTCAAGCCAATACTGACGGTCAGGAAGGGTTTGAAGGGTATTTTAAATGATTTCCAAGAAGTCAGCTACCATTAGTTGCTTGCCTTCAAACAAAATCCTAATTTTCACCTGTACTGTTAACAATTGAACTCTATGAAAAAAGCAATCGTCCAGCAGCGGTCATATTTAACCAATAGGTGATGAGGAAGTAAGGTGGGATTGCTGCCTTAGAAGTTTCAACTAGCACTGGTTGTGTCTTTTTGATGCACTATCGTACGACCTTATAATCTTAAAATTCTGTTTTGTCTAAATCATTTGATACTCTCAATGAAAATACTTACATCCGTTGTACATTTTGTGGATATCCATTCAAGGTCTGCATCTAATTATAAGATCCTTGGTTCTATTCCTATCATATTTGAGCACTGAGCTAATTGTTCAATTAATGGTTGTTCGAAGCGTGCTTGGATTATCTAATGACCTTGGATTTATCTAATGATGTTTCTAGCCTTGCAAACTCTTTGCCAAAAGTGTTTTTGTGACCGAGAACCTAAAGTTTAGACAAGATTAACACCTTCCTGCAAAATTTTACCTACGCTGGTATTAATCTGTAGCGTTGCCAAGGACAGCAATGCTGAATGGCTGTCTATGTAAATGACTGCTTTCTGTATCCTCCTGTAGATATTTAATAGAAATTCACAGGCATTCTCTATACTAGTATTGTATTTCCGCTTAGAAGATACTGACTGAGTTTGTTGGGTGGATAGAAAGATATAAGTATGCATTGCCTTTCTTCAGAACTACGACAGGCCACACACACGTTGATAGTGACGCACCAGAAGACAAGGTAGTTTAATTGGAAGGTTCTCCAGACAGGTTTGGACTATAGAGGAATAGAGGAGATAAATAGGAATAATCGCGAAGATCTATCCAAATGGTGCAGACCTGACTTCAACTGATTGTTGCATTATCTAGTCTATGGAGAATGACTCTGCTGGTGGAAAGTTCGCCCCAAGAAAAGTTTGTTTAAATCTGATGTTCTTGTATATGGTGACGAAGGATTCTACCAGAGTGGCACTTCAAGTTACCTTACCTTCAAAATGGCAACAAGTTATTTAACAAAATTGTACATATTTCACCTAAATCTCATCATTATTACTATGTTAATTAAAAGCTTCAATTTAATAAGAAAAAATGGATCTCTTTTAACATACTTATGTAATGTTGGTTTCCCATAGATATTAAAAGTATAGAAGTCGTCATTAAACTCATTGCATATTCAGTGTATCATTAGAAGTCTCAATAAGCGTGAATACCAAATTCCATCAACCTCAAATATGACATTTCACTGCATAACGAAGCCAATCTCGAGATATCTGCTAGTCATTAAGATATGCAAACGAAACGCTTAGTGAAGACAACTTAATTGCAATAAAAGGTGCAAAAAGAGTTTAAAGTAAAAAGCAGAGCTGCAGAGCTATGAATGCTAACTAACAGACAAACAAGCAAATGGAAATATTGAAAAGCTTGTCAAAATGCAATTACTTATTTGTGCGCTTAACACATGCCATACACGCTCGCCTTCTGCTTGCTTACTCTGTAAATACACTTGTAGATGTGTGATTATTTATATGTATGTGAGTGTGTGTGCGTGTTCGGTGACAGCAGCTTGAGCTTGAGCGAATTGAAAGTTATCTAAAACACTTGTAAAAATGGAAAACGCATTTGCGAAAACGAAAAAGCGAAGAAAACTTTAGTAAATCCAATAAAACTTTTGCACTTCTAAAATAACATATAAACTTGAGCTCGTTGTGCACAACAAGCGCAACTGTCCTTCAAAGTTTCATTGGCATGCCCTTTCAAAAGGGATGTGAAGAAAATTAAATATAGAATTGTTAAGAAAGCCAAGGCGAGGCATTAGCATACATACAGGCGCACATAGTGTACGTATATTTGTATGTATATTTGTATGTATGTATATTTGTATGTATGTATGCTTGTATATACGTATGCATGTATGTTTGTATGCTTACCACCTGACCCGGAGCGTCCACCGAAAATTCAGTAGCTCGTAAAATTACAACTCAAGGCACTCACGAGTGCATACGAACATACATAGGTACGCCAGCGCTGACGTCCATTGCTGCCATGTTTATGTCTAAATTTGCGTGTGTGTGTGTGTGTGCTGATGCCACTAAGCGCACATGTATGCGTGTTGGTAAATAATTGAATTAAACCAATTCACATGCAAACATCAAAAGTGATAAATCTCGAGCGGACGTGCTCGTCGCTACCAACACTTACACAAATTGAATGTCCTAAGCAGCGAAGTCGAGCGCAGCAATGAGACGGGTGAGTGGAAAAAGTTTATGCAAATAAAAAGTAAAATAGCGAAAATCTTGAAAAACATCAGTAAACTGCTGCAAATCAAAATTGAGCTATTGCTTCACTCCACGCCGCAGCGCAAGACAATCGAGCACCTTCACTCTCTCTCTGCTGAGTATGTGTGAGTGGCGCTTATATGAGCTCAGCTGTGTTTTTGCGCCTTTCTTCGCTGTAGTCTATACACATACACACGCACACGACCAGCGCCATAAATTTATTTTCGAAATTTTCAAAATGACACTTTAATTTAAAAAAATAATCGAGCAACGCACTCGCCCCACCCCTCGACGCAGTTAAGTTCGTTCGCCACGCAGATTGGCAAAATGGCAAACATTTCAGAAGTTGTCGTCGAATGAATTCGGCAAATTGTAAAAATGACAATGTTACGAAATGAAAAGAAACTGTGAAACGGTTAGAATTTGCCAAATTGCAATCGCAACCCGAACTGTTCAAATTGTGCAAGTGAGTGAGTGGCGTGCGGAATGGCTCAGCAGCTGCTGACGGTTGACAATGTTGGCGTATGGCAAATTAGAGTTGGTATTGTGGTTTAGCAAGACGCACAGTGGAGCGTTTTGAAAAATCTGTAACAAACTAAGAAATTTCGAAATTTAAAGAAAAATCTTAAATTAGAAAAATTTCGAAAATAATGTGACGGAGACATTCACTATAATTTAAGGTAAGGTAGTTTTCAATTTCGAAAAATTTGTACCGAAGTTCGAAATTTCGAAAATAAAAAATATGTACCGAAGTTCGAAATTTCGAACTAGGAAATTTTTGAAGTTTACAGAGAGAAGTTTGACCATAATTTATGTAAGGTATATTTCAGTTTCGAAAAATCTGAAACGAATTTCGAATATAAAATTTTTTTTTAAAAAGTGTGACAAAGATGACCACCATAATTTATGAAAGGTGTATTTCATTTTCTATTAATCTGTACCGAAGTCCGAAATTATGAATTAGAAAATTTTTGAAAATAGTTTGATAGAGACATCCACTACAATTTTTTAAGATATATTTCAATTCCGGAAAAACTTGTAAAGAAATTCTAATCGAAAATTCTAATAAAAAATTTTGGAAAAAAAATTTATAATAATAATTTATGTGCGGTTGTTGTCAATTTCGAAAAATCTGTAACTAAGTTCGAAATTTCGAAATAGGAAATTTTTGAGAAACGTGTCAGAGACATCCATCACAATTTATATAAGGCATATTTAATTTTCGAAAAATCTGAAAAGAGGTTTGAAATTTCGAATTAAAAAATGTTGAAAAAAGCAAAATCACGTTTCCTTACTTTTCCGCTTATTTGAAAATATGATTAATGTTTTCTCATTTTAAACCACTGTGCCAAATGTACGAGGAAAATTTTAAATTTCGAATGCTTTCAAGAGCATACAGACGCATGATTGAAACGCTAATGCAAACTTATGGTTATACAGTGCAATCACACAAAGAAATCTTACGTTCCACGCACACCGCAATAAAATAGCATTGAGGCACGGAGCATTTTCTGGATTCAGATTAGATTTGCTAAGACGCAGCTTAAGTCCGAAAGCCAGAAATTTGCGATGAAATTGGAAGCTATGTCCAGAGCAATGTATGCACGTATTGACTCAGCGTTCCGTCACCTCTGCGCGGCAACAAAATGGAGAGTCAGCAGAGTCAATGCTGCACGGTCATGCTGAGTTCAAACCTCAAAGTTGCTGGTCAGGGGCGTTGCAGAGAGCGAGATGCGGTTTGTGGCGAATTGCTTCATTCAACACACACACAGATGCGAATGTACGTGTGTATTGTCCTACCTGCCTGCGGTGCTATTGAGGGTGGAAGCATGTGGTTGAGTGAAGTTGACTCTTTAATAAATCCCCGTTATGTGGCCGGAATAGCAAATAAGTAGTAGAATAAGTGGTTGCCACTTGTAGTCACAAAGCTGCAAATGAAATTAAATAAATGCACAAAGTAAAAGTATATACGATGATGTGCATATATAACAGTATACTTATATATGAACACAAAGAGTACTTCAAACTTCAAGCCGGGCAAACAAAAATACATAAATGAGACAGTCTCTCCGGAACGTGGTCTATAATTTTAATGTAAAAATTAACTTTCGAAGCCCTTTTGTAGCGGTTTTGAAAAGACAAACGAGGTGACAAGACTCAGGAAATTATTATTAAAAATCCCCGAAAGTGGATAGATGACTCTGAGGTCTCATTAAAAGATCTACGCAACTTTCTCGGCTGTGAAGGAAGATCCTAAGTACATCATTGCGGAAATAATACAGAATGGCTCAGCAGCTCCTTTTACTCTTTCAAACCTTCTAGTAAGGATGGAGTTATTCCAGAAATAGGTCTTAAACCTGCTACTCAACGTCTGTAAGAGTACTTAGCGGGGTGAAGTGCTATCTTTGCTTCTAGGAACAGTAGTAATGAAACACTTGCTAAGAACTTTAGACGGCAAAGCCCCCAGTATAGTGATAGATGCTAATGACATTGTCATCTTATTAAGGGGCAAGTATCAAAACACTAAAAGTACCATTATGATCAGCACTTTCGACACTATTCTCAGCATCACAAGCAGGTCTGGGTAATCCAGAGAAAACGGATTTGTTTGTTTTCATAAATTGGGACAGAACTCTCGCTCAAGAATCACACCAAGTGTCTTTGGATTATTTTATACAGCAAACTGCTGTGGAAGAACTATGTGGAAGAAAGAGTAACGAAAAGCAGCAATACCTCATATGTATCCTAGTTGAGGAATGACCTCCAGTTCCGTTTCAAAGAGGTGACTGCATAGATGACTTTTGTGAAAGCACCCCGATATTAACTGCTTGGAAAGGAAATTTACCAACCGGAAGTCAATTGAAAGTGTTCAACGGCTTGCTGTGCTGTGAAACGGGAGCCCTATTACCTATACACTCCTCCACTGAGGACTACCCATCAAAACCAACTGGATAACTATGTAGAGCACAAGTATTTATGATATATATGGAAACTTCGGGCATAGTTTATTAGTTTTTGGGATTGCCAAAGCCACACAGCTAGCTTCTAATGCGACAGCAGGCAACTTGAGTGCCGGCATACAGGCGGACAGCCAAGCAGTAGTCAAGACGATAACTTCGTTTCATATTGTAAGTATATCGTACAGAAGTGACTCGGGAAGCAAAGCAGCAATGGAGAGTATCTCCAGGAACAAGCGAATTCATTACCTACTGGGTGACAGGTCTCAAAGTCATCGATGGCAATGAGATAATGGACAAGATCACCAAAAGTGGTGAAAGACTGTCATGCATTGCCTTTACGATGATCTGGTTAAAATTCGATTGAATGGTTCGCAGGTTGCAAAACTGTAATCGTCATGTACTAAGCAATTCATCAAAAATACACAAGCTTCCTACTCATTCTCGATAGAAAGGACTATAGGAACATAATTTGCAATCTCATTGTCACAGCTAAGTCGCGGCACACGTTTGCAGAATGGGTCCGATAGCTCGAGATGACTGCAGGAACTGTCAAAGCAAAGCATCAAGGAAACAATGGAGCATCTTTTGTGCATTTTTCTTGCATTAGAAAGGCAACGCTACAAGCATTCAGAGACCCAACGGTAAGAAACACTTGAGAAGATATCGTTTGTGAGGCTGCAAAACCGGTTGAAATTCATTTCAAGCGGTGGCATCATGAAGCATGAGGAGTTCTCACAAACGGCACTTCATCTGACATCGCTGAGGATCAAAACTTGTTGAATTTTGGCTCTTTAGCAGACTAGAATAACCTTCCCTAATCTAACTCTTGAAAACTCGAAGTCCCGAACAGAAATATTCACAAATCAAAGTATAGAACTATCGATAGCGTCTAAATTAGGTAAACAACAGTTATATATAGTTTGTTATTAAGCAACCAAAATTGAAATTCTTCAAATAACAAGAAAATAGTCACTATTTTTTAATTTTTATTTTAAAACTTATTAGCTCATCTAAATTCGACATCAAATAATATGCCTTTAAATAATAAAATATTCTTTGCTGGTCCCAAAACAACACGACGTAATTGTAATTTTGCTTAGGCGCTAAAGCCCAGAGCTGCAAATACCACCAGAGAGTCAACTCAATGTCGCGCCTCACAAAACAGCCCAAGAGTAAGGCAACTCGGCGAAAGAAGCGTCAGAGCAGCTAAACGCCCACGCCAGAGTGCCGCTTGTGCGGCGTTTGTGGCAGGTAACTACTATTTAATGTATGTTAATTGTGTGGAAATGCCTATCGGCTCTTGATATCTTAATTCGTGAGCACACAGAATTATGGTGATACACACAGAAGATGAACCTTACTAAGCCCATGTCTACACACATGCACACACGCACACTGATAAACGCTTTGCCTACAGCTGAAATCTGTAAACCGAATTTAATTTATGTAATTTTGCTAATTTTCGAAAGTTATGCGAACAAATTGAGCTCATAATGTTTTAAATATACTTGAGTAGCTCGTTGAAAGATAATGTCACAGCACACGCACACAGCTGCAATGCCACGACTTATTTGCCTACGAAAATTTTCCAAAAGTTTATTTATGACTTGTTATGCCATTATAAGCAGCGTAGTCTGCTTTCTTTGACACATTTCGAAATTTTCTTAATTAATATTAAAATAGGCAGGTCGCACGCACACACACGCATGTATCTATGAATGGACACACATACATTTAATTTTAATAATGGTGTATATACTTAAGATGTGTTGTGTTTTGTTGTTTGCTTTGCTTTGCTTTGTGTGTGAGCACCAAGCGCTTTGGTTTCGCTCTTTAGGCGCGCTCACATGTGCTAAATTTGTAGTGAATATATAGAGAAATACATATAAGTAGTTATTTAGCAACACTAGAATTTAAGCTCTCAGTTGGTTTCGTGTCAGAAATAGCTTCATACCATTTAGCGTAAATCATTGGCGACAGCTCTGTGAAGACACATCATTTATATTCCACGCGTAAGATACCTAAAGTTGACAGTTGTTGAACACTATTATCTAAGGATAAGTAGTGAATGTGCATTAAATTAGATATATATGTAAATAGTTATATACGCACTTGCGTGTGTGGCAAAAGGCGCATTTCTTGGAAAAACGTTGTGTTAGCGAGAAACTATTTTCTTTGCTGCAAAATTTTGTTTGCGAATTTACGTGTAGCTGTTTTGAAGAGACATTTTTCTTTATTAATAAGTAATCAGTTTGATCAAAGCCGTGATTTTTTTTTTCAAAATTCAATAGCACATCTGACAGGTTGATCGATATTTTCGGCGAGAAGTTGGCAATAGGAAATGAAGTTCACATATTCCATACATGAGAGCTTGAAGAGTTTTGGCCCGATTTGGACAAGTTTTGGTTCGATTTGGACAAACAAAGGCGCTATTCGTGCAAATTCTTATATAGATACTGGTGAAACCCGTTCGAATTTAAAATTATTTTGAGTGAAAAATTTCTATGGCTGTAGTCCGTTGCGCTCATTTTAATAGTGTAATGAAGGAATGCCAAGATAAAGCTCCAAAAAATGTGTTTGTCGTTAATAACGATTTTTCTCAGACTTTCTCTTTTCTGCTTTGTAGCCATACTTTGGCTTTGAATTTGGTTCTGGCTACCGCTGCTCTTGTTGTCTCCTAGAAGCTGGGCTTAGATTCAGCTTTAGAATTGGTAGATCTAGTTTAGCTTCTGTCTTTGTGCTTGCTGGTTGCTTTGGGGCTTTTACAAACGCTGCCCTCTTCTCAAAACTAATAGATTCCTCCGATTTTTTTTCCAGGAGATTCAGTCTTCTTTAATACGTTATTTTGGTGAGTTTGCCTTTGTACTTATGCTAGATTTAGAGGCAGTTAAATTCAATTACGTATAGCTAATGCTAGGCAAGTTAGGTTATCTTATTACGAAGTATTCGTAAACTCAGTTCGTTCGAGACTATGGACTATTTGAAGACCCCTGGCCAGGCTGATCGTCGGCACGGATCCATTGATACCTCGATCGAGCCATTTTTTTTTTAAGAGAACTCAAGGTATTCGCCAGTTCGTTTAAGACTATGTGAAATTTGAGGGCCACCAGCTCATCAGATCCTCGGCACAGGTCCATTGACTCCTTGATCCAGCCATTTGTGCGCCATCAACTATGGTAAGACTTTCCATTTGAATGAATAATAAACAAAAAAAACAGCAAAAACAAAACATAAACAACAATAAAAAAAAAATGTAAAAAAAAATTACAAATTAATAAAAAACATTAAAATAAAAGTCAGATATTCTGAAGATACGTCTCTACTGCAACAGTGTCCGAACTGTCCTATCCCAGAGCCATATTTGCGGGACTTTCGTATACCGAAAATAGTCGTCATGCACGGGGATTGTTCATAGAGGAAGTTTTGTCGACTTCGTTCTATCATTGTGTGGCAAATATATTTAAAAAGGTAATATTAAAATATTAAGTCCATCTTTTCAACCGTTTCGTAGATATTGACCTCAATAAAACCCTGACTCTGAAAATAGTGTTCCAATAAAAAGGCGTTTAAAGTTATGAAAGCTGATTACGCGTAATTAAAAAATCTTTTCAAACTCGCGCATATTTCTGCAACTATCTGTAGCAACTCTTTGGATTTATATTATATTACACATAGATTTTTTCGAGGTCACATATGCACATAACCACTTAAGACGCCTTCCAGCAAGTCACCTCAATATAAATATATGAAAAGTGTTAAATCCTAAAAACGTAACAGCAACACAATTTAACAATTATATAAACAATGCTTCCTGGAATTCCATATGACTTTTCCTACAAGCCTACTTCACCACCGACGCCTACTTCAATCCCACATGTGTATGTAAATAAGAAATACGCACTCACATTCATTACGTAACTCAACTATAACTGATGGTGTATAACTAGCAAAATCTTGGCGATTAATATCCTACAGAGTTTTGCGATTATTGCATAATACCGTTAAATTTTTGAGTAAGCATAAGCATGTTCTGCGCAAGTTACAGTTTGCAAGCTTTAAATATATTCGCACTGATCTACCTTAAGCCCGCTTGATTGATTGTTTTATGAGCCAGCGTACTTAAGTTAATGAATTATTTAGAAGTGTTTATGGCTTAACGATGGAGTGCTTGCTGACTTTACGTAGACATAGTTGCTAGTATAATTAATTCAGTTTATGCAACTGAAGTTGGGCATTAGAGACAACAAGCTGTGAGCTAAGCCGATTTGATAGTGTTTCTTCATAACTCAAAAGAAGCGGCTTAAGGATGTTGGCTTAATACTGTTATATTTAAGAAAGTTTGAAAGTACTAAAAATAAGTAAATGGGGTGTGAGATATTTATAGATAGAAGCTTTCAGGAGGTAGAACAGGAAGAGACTATAGGGGAACTTCTATCCAAGGCTATGTATAGGAATAATAATCCCAACTATTGGTCGAGGATTTTTGTCTAATAAAACGTTTGTACTGATGAACTTCAAAAGCAGCACAATTTGATTCAGAAATAATATTTGCAGTGTTTTATCTTTTTAAAAATCTTTACTAATTAAGGCAATAATTTTCAGTTCTTTTAACTTTTAACTTTAAACCCTTCAAGTTTCATTCAACCACAGTCGAAATCATAACCCTACTTCTGAATTGATTTCTGTTTATGTACATTTTCAAAGTGCATTTCTCCCACTCAGCACAACTACTTCATTTACTGTTAATGTTTCCCATAGTGTGCTTTAGTTATTTGTGCTTACACTCGGGCATAGCGCTCGCCATTTAATGGGGCTGGCGGGTCATAAGTCATTTAAGGAATCATATTGCTGAAGTAAATGCGAAAATTTCATTACCATTCAACCGCAAATGGGGACCGGAAAATATGCAAAAAGAAAGACGCTGCACGGTGCAAACAGGCATTGGAAATGAGTGCTGACAAATATCAAAAAAAAAATGGGCAAAAGAGAAAAATCACAGAGTGTAAAAACCTGTGCAAATGTGAGCTGGCCTGTGACAGCACTAAAAAGCACACACATACCATTGCGCATAATTAAAATTGCTATTGAAAAGTACTCATGCGTGTCATAAAAAACCGTTTGCTCGCCGGTTGCCATCATTAAACATACTTGCATGTGTAATGGTGTGCGCCAGCAACCGTCGGACACTACGAATATGAAATTCCAAAAAATATGCAGAATTGGTTAAATCAATATGATTTTTCGTAGATATTTAATATTCGGTTTTTGTGACGCACATTTGCGCGCAGTGTAAGCGAGCGGGTCACTCATACGGCGCGTTGCACGAAATTAACTTACAGCGTTAGCTGCAGGTACTGCGCGGGTATTGGAAAAAATTCTTTTTTGAGATGAAAACTTATTTAATTATAAAGATTTTATATATTAATAGTGTTGGCGTATTTTATAGCAGCCCAAGAGCTATCTCGGTACTGAGAGGAAATTTATTAAATTAACAAAAAAGTATTAGAACGTTCTTAATAACAGTGTTTTTCAGCAAGCTTTTTAAAGAAATTTTGATCCACAAACAATACATCGAGGAATGGTGCCAAGTTAGCAGTTATTGACCGGATAATAATCCGGATCCGTTCCCGTTATCTAGATCCGACTGTCGTGGGAACGGATTTTAACTTCCAAGCTGCCGTCGCCTGTTTGCTTCCTGGGATTTTTGCCTGTGGTCCCCGAGCCTACCATGAACTTAGCAGAGGTTCGTCTACTGGGGCTCGCGATTTCACCTCGCACCTCCAATAAACAGACTTCTGACTGACTTACCATCGTAGCCAGTAGCTACGTCTTTCGTGGAAGACGATTCCGTCGATCAAGGCAGTGATCTAACCGGGACAAAATCCATTACGTTTTTTTTGTTTTTCACGTCTATTGGGTTCACATTTCAAACCGTTGACCAACATCCGGAAGGTGGTAGACTTTAATAGTTCCAATCTTATCACTGTTAAGAGGCCAAGCCGAGGGATGACGCATAACCTTATCGGACACCACGTTCAGAGTTGACCAGCGCAAAGATGGAGTTCTCTCCATCTATAACTATCACATCAGTTATTTGTTGACCGAGGACTATCAGTGCTCCATCGGTAAGAAGGGCCCTCTCCAGCCATTTTTGCAGGGTGTCACCTCCACATTCTCAAGTGACCAAAAACCTCTATGACACGCCCAGGATTCTTCCAAATCTGAAAGTTTCAGTCTTGAAATCATAGTTCGAGCCGATCCGAGGTCAGCACCGTTAAAAGTTTTCTGAGGGCTTTAGGGACGCAGGTCATTTATCGGTGCCCAGGATGCAACGCGCGGAGTGGACCTACCTTCTTCATCTTCTTTGCTTGCCTAGAAACTGCTTACATGGTTAGAGCCAAGATAACAACAGCGCGCCAGTCGTTTCTTCTTTCTGCAAAGTGACGCCAATTGGAGATTCCAAGCGAAGCCAGGTCTTTCTCCACCCGGTCTTTCCAACGGAGTGGAGGTCTTCCTCTTCCGCTGCTTTTCCCGGCGGGCACTGAGTCAAATACTTTCGGAGCTGGAGTGTTTTCGTCCATTCGGAGTACAAAACCTAGTCAGCGGAGCCGTTGTCTTTTAATTCGAATGTCCTCGTATAAATATCTGATACAGCTCATGGTTTTATCGAATGCGAGGCGACCTAACTTATAAGATAATAATCATGTCTTCAATTTAAAGTCAAATAAGTTGGAAACATATAGGATTGCAAGAAACTTTCCGACTTAAAGTGGAGTAAGTTGACGGAGAATTTTTACCGCGACTTTGAAAAAGTGTTAAAAATTATTATTTTTTCAAAAAAAGTTTAAATTTTTTCATTTTTTTCATTGATATGTCATAGTTTCAGACATCAGCTATCTTAGTTAACCGCTTAAATCGGTTTTGGTTCATTTGAACCATTCAATAATTTAGAATACCCACACACAAACATACTAATGTTTTTTACTTGTGTCGCCCCACCCCACTATTAACCTCGTGGTGAGTATTTGATGAACTGTCTGCGCGCATACTTTCGTCGCGACCCCGCTTAACAGGGATGATATATGTGCCACATGTTGGTAATTTATGCGCGTCAACAAAACCATAAACTGTCAAAACACCCTGTTGGGTGCAATTCAACGCGATAAAATAACAGAAGTACCAAACACGCCTCCACAAACATACATACATACATACATGCACTTCAGCATACGCACCAGTGGCATGACACGTGTGTGTATGTGTGTGGATGTCAGCACAACTGCTCATCGATGAGGCAAACAAACGGCCAGCTGTCGGACCAGCAGCACGGCTCGGGGGTGTTAAACCGCCAGCGACAAACATGCGTATACACAAATGGGGTGAGCGGCGGGGCACTGGTGCGCAACGGCAGTCAAGTTGTCAAGTGTCACGAGAAACATAGAAATTAGCGAATGTTAACAGCAACAACAACAAAACAATAACAACTGTTGCGTATTTTTCGCATGCAAGCGGCCTCTGCCGCTGTTTCTCTCGCGGGCGCAGCGCTCGCCATCGCCGCGTGGTAAGTGCGGACTTTTTGACGACTTAGCGCGCGCGCCAATTCTGAATGCATTTGTCCTTTGGTCGGCGCCTGCAGTCACCAATGGCAATACCGGCGGCTGTGATCGAAAATCAAAGGCGCATTCAACGCATACACGCGTAAAGCTCACATACTTGCGCATTGACTCATCAGCGCGCTCACATTGTTATCATGCGCATTCACTACCCTCGGCGTGCTTACAACTTTGACATGTGCGCTTCAAATGCCAACAAACAATTTACGCGCTTCACTAGTGTGCCAGGAGATTTGCGCGCTCGCAAGCACACCAACACACACACACATGTACTCGACATAAGCGGCAAATTGCATTTCCTGTGTGCGCTTAGTGCAGTTACAATTTAATTACCAGCTCAGTACAGCCCCGCACCGCAGCGCAGCGCATCGCGCAACATAGCATGTCTTCCACTGCGTGTGCATCCGTATGTGTGAGTATTTCGCAAGCCGGTATGTAGCAGGAATTTTTACGTACTCCGTGCAATGTGCTAATTGGAAACGTAACATTTTCGCAGCAATTAATAACAGTTCAATGAGCATTAAGTCGCAACAGCAGTCGCCACCCGCACACACACACGCGCCAACAGCTATTTCTGTACTATCAGTGAATGTGTGTGTCATTGAGCTACATTCTCAGCTTGGTAGGGTGGTGTGTAGGACATGGAATCGGTAATTAAACAATACAAATCCTGCTATATGCGAAAACTGTCGTCGCTCATATGGAGGCGGTAGCAACATTGGCTTTTAGCGAACTCTCAGGAGCTATCTGTGCTTGGCAGCAGCTATGATGAAAATAAAAACACAGATCCAAAAAATTTCTTAAAAGAACTTGATTAAGCTTGGTCAGTTCGTAAGACAACTATATGCTATAGTACTCCGATTCGAATAATTTCTTCGGTGATTGTAACTTTGCCTTAGCTAATAAGGCATGCCAAATTTTGTGAAGATACCTTGCCAAATAACTTGATTTTCATTATACAGTTTACATGATAGCGACATGCTATAGTGGTCCGATATCGACGGTTCCGAATAATATTTAAATTATTGTGGAAAAAAGGAAATTTCAAAACAATATCTCAAAAACTGAGGGATTAGTTCGCGGATATACAGGGTTTGTTCAGAAAGTACTAAGACTGAGTCGATTTAAAGAAAATTATTCAACCAATCGTTACAATTCTTTAAAAACTGTCAAAATATGCTCCTTCTGCGTCGATACAACGCTGCCAGCGTCATTTCCAAGCATTGAAGCGTAATAGCCTTGAGAGCGAAGGTGCATGCTACTTGGATCACTTCTGCCATCACAAAGTGGTTACCTTTCATCGGCCTTTTCAGGCAAGGAAACAAAAAAAACTCACGTAAGGACACATCTGGGCTGTAGGGCGGCTGCGGACGCGTTGGGATGCCGACCTTGGTTAGGTAGCTGTTCACAAGAAAGGCTCACACCGGGTGTTGTGGTGGTGCATCTTCCAATCGGCTGCGATGTCTTGTCGGATCCGATTGACCCTTCGTTTGAGTCTCTTGAGGACTTCAACCTAAAACTTGGCGTTGACGGTTTATCCAGGAGGAACAAATTCATGGTGGGCGATGACTTTGGTGTCCAAAATGGCCTTGTGCCACCGAAATACACCACTTCTTGTTAAAGCACCATCTGGGTAAACCTGCTTGATCATATTAAACATGGCTGTCGCAGATTTACCAAGTTTCACACAGAATTTAATTGGCTTAGGTACCGTTTACGTGGTTATAGCCAAGTTTACAACAGCGTCCCAGTCGTTCTTCTGTCCTGCTGCTTGGCACCAATATGAGATTCCTTCCCGGGCGGTTACTGCGTCGAATACTCTCAGAGCTGAAGTTTATCATCCATTCGGGCAGATGAAGTTGTATTATCTTGTTGAAGGTTGTTTTTTCTCTATTCAATTCTGCAGCTCGAACCATTTTTCCAAGCAGGAGTTTGAAGAAGACATCTTCGGTCACATCATTCTTTTCTTCCGTCGAAGCCTGGTTACAAATCAGCGATATATTGAAGAACTTTGCTTGTGGATATACATTCATCTACAATTGTGTATGCCAGAACTCGAGAACGAAGTCTCTCCCCCACCACGAATCCCACTCCGAATTTTCACTCTTTTATATGGTCACTGAAGTACATGTTACAAGGACCTCGTCTCAGTCCTTGTCCCGTCCATCGCATTTCTTGGACGGCAGGGATGTCAGCCTTTAATCTTACGAGGACATCAACATACTAAGTTAAGGAAACGGACATTCCAAGTGCATGCCCTTAAATCGTAATACTCAATACGTTAGCAGTGGTCGACAGTAAATTGTCAGGCAATTTCGTTTCCTTACTCAGGACAGCCTTCTTTTCAAATGCGACACTGAATTGACAGCTTTGATCTTTTAGCTTTGAAACCTCCTCATAGTGGAATAAATTTTTTCAAAACGGGTTTCTTAAATTCAAAAAGTCGCATAAATACTATATAAGCTTAAAAAATATTAAATGTATTATTATTATAATTTGTATCTAAAAAGGATGTTACGATTAAAAACCGAAAATATTTATTACATCAAAATCTTAAAAAATAGCCCCCATTTGCCTCACTGACTCACTAAAACGAAGAAAATGGTGCGGCATTCAACTTAAAAACGCTGTCACATGTGAGGGATTACCGAACAGAGTTCTACATATTAGCGTGCGGCTTTCATAAATTCCACGTCCAATGTTGCCATTTACTTATGGAAAAAAAAACTTAAAGTAAAACACGAAATGGCACAATCACTTTAGATTTGGCGCATTTGAGCATGAAATATACGAGGTTCCAGCGAATGCCGTCGACTCACACTTTGCTTTGCCAAAGGTAAGAACAATGGTCAGGAATGTGGGTAATGACATTCGTAATCCATCATCTCAAGCAAGCACGTATGAAACAAAAGTTGAAATGGATGCTGTGAAAACTACGAAATCCAGTCAGCGCGCACGCATACGCGGCGAACACAACCGAACACAAACGTACACACCCGTACAAGGCACGCAGCTAGAGGCAGTCGAGGCTGGAAAATCCGCCGCAGCACTTATACTTAGTATGGAGAGAGCCGCGAGGGAAAGGCAACAAATAAGGAAGCACTGTAAGCAATAGAGAGAGAGAGAGAGAGAGAGCGTAGGCAAAACTCGAAAAGCAAAAGTATTCTAATGCCGTGCACGTGCTCAAGCAATTTGTCACATGAGACTCCAAAATATACCCGAGAGTATTAAGGCAAAAAATTTGCCGCGCAAAAATAAAGTTGAAAAAGTATGTAAAACAAGAGAAACAACGCCGAGGAGAAAGAATAAAAAATTGAAGCTCAAAAACAGCGCAAAGTCATTGTGAATTTAGAGAGGGGAGTGGAAGCCGCCAACAGTTTAGAATGTGTAAGATGAGACGCTAACCAACTGCGCGTACTAATGCGACTAAGTATGAGAAAGCGAATGCGATGCGTGATTCTCAGCAAGATAAATAGAAAAGTTTGTCTCCAGACATTTTAGAAACAGATTAGGCTACTCTAATAACCTACGACTGGCTAAGAGAGGAGCTTGTGCACGATTGCGTGCTCCGATTGCCAGCGACTAAAAATCCACTTAGCTGCTTTGTTTGGCGGCAGCATTAAGCCCGCCTCGAAGCTCTAACTGCTGGTTGTAGAAGGCGCGGAGACGGCACAAAAGTACCAAAAAGGCGGACAACACAGTTGGACAGGAGGTGGGAGAAGGTGTAGCATGTGATGGTGATGCTGCCACATTGAAAATTCACAAATCACAACAATTTATTAGTAAGGTCACTCACACCTGAAATTTCTGTTTTTTCGCTCTCTAACAATAGTGCTGATTCGCGGCTCATTCAGTTCTTAGCGTGCTCTTTCACACATCCTTCAGGTTCAGCACAAAAACATGAAGTGTGTTCGCTTTAAGGTGAGAAAAATGCATTCAACAACTTTTAATCCTTTTAAACTGCACTTGGTTAACGGCTTTGCTGCTTTGTGACACCCCACACCACTGTTTCTGCACATATATATCGTACAAATGCTGGGCGCATATATATGTTTGTTTTCTTTTTTTCCCATATTAAGTCTTTTAATTTTTTCGGTTTGTGAATTTCGCTTTACATTTTATTGATGCGTAAAAATAATAGGTTTAATCATCTCATTTCAAAGCCCAGACATTACCTCAACGAAAGGTAAATGCACGCACATAATAAAAGGGGCAGTTAAGGTGGGCAAAAGTTCGGCTGGGAATCAGGATATAAAGTGCTAATGCTAAGTAGGTGGGTAGAAAGTCTGTCTGAAATCACACTTAAGTCTTTAGGAGCCCCGTTGTGATACGAATGAGACTAAAGTCGGCATCGAAAAATAGTTAGTGAGGTCCATAATCCATTATTCCACGTTTGCCTGCTTTTAAGGAAGTCAGTGATCGACTTCAACGAGTCTCAACCTCATATACTATATGACAAATTACTACTTTCCGTAGTCTAATTGTGAGGTTATACCTGCTCTTATTCATCCGTTTTACAGTTCATGGCTATGATCATGTTCTCGAATCCATTATGTTAAGGATATTAGATCCACCAAGAGGTCATGACATTCTTTCACTATCTTCGAGGCCACCCAAAGAGACTACTATAGTGATTTCAAACTCGCTTGGCTATCAGTATATATAAATTTATTCCTTGCTGTGAATTCACTTCTGTCGGAACAAGAAGACTTTCTTTATTTGCGGTGATCTCCACTTGAAAGACACTGCAGTGATGTGATAGATGGATTGTTAAGTATCTAAGGCCAGAATTTAGGATCAGTTCGCACGAAACGGCCCATCGATTTATGCCAGTTTATATTGATTGCATATGGATGTTTCGGAATTTATTTCAAACTGAAACTCCACATCATCTGCTTTAACAAGATGTACCCTCTTCTTTACTGGATCTAAAATGTTTTATTCATTGTTAAGATCTAAAGCAGTTGAGATAACATGCCTAATTGAGGTATAACCTTTTGGACATATCTGCATATCGTTGAAGCTTCCACCGTTGAAATTACTGAACTGGCCGTGAGTTTCTGTTGAGTTGATTTCCCGAGAGGTTCAGATATACCCAATGCGCTCACTATAGGCTAAGGTTGGATATTATTTAAGCCGCTTTCTATGCCGAGAAAGGCTAAATGACTGAAGGTTTTATAATATTTCGGTTTGGCAGAAAGAAAGGAGGCGTTCTATGTAAGTTCCTACGAAGTTTGCTTTCACTGTCTGTAGTATGTCTATTTTGAGCTAACAATGCAAAACAAAAATATACACATTTACTTGTAGTAGTTTAAGTGAACATGGTAATGCATAGTCAATATCAACTCATATTCGCATTATACTCATTTCTCTGAAAAGTTCGCTAAAGTTGCGTTTGGGTTTAAAAACACAAGAGTTCTTTATATCTCTTTGCAAACGTGACGGTTGTAAAAGAGTTGGGGTTTGTTTGTGTTTATTTTATTTTTTTGCACAAGCCCTTTTATAGCTAATATTTATGAGCGCGTGCATTAGCTGCATTCACTCACCTATGTAGTTAAAGTTATATTAGGCATATGCAAAAGAGTGATGTATTTAAAGCGATGCCCCTTTGGAAAATATTTATGCCAATAAGACAGTTTTGTTAACCATTGAAAAGTTGTTAAGTATTGTTCAAGTATTAGTAAGAATAGTTTAATTGGTAATGGTATGTGTAATGGTATTGGTATTTGTAATGGCATTGGAAAAGATGCTGCCATTGGTACTGGTATTAGTAATGGTATATGTAATGGTAATGGTATTTGTAATGGTAATGGTATTTGTATTGGTAATGGCATGTGTAATGGTAATGGTATTTGTATTGGTAATGCTATTTGTATTGGTAATGGTATTTGTATTGGTAATGATTTTATTATCTAAATCGACGTTGGTACTGTAACTGAGAATGGTTTTTATGCGAGTAATGGTAATTACAATGATGGTTTGAGTATATTTAATGACATTGGAGTAGTTACTGCGATTGTTATTTTATTCGTAATGGTATTTTTATAATTAAATGTATTTATACTGGTAATGGTTTTGTTATCGGTATCGACGTTGGCAGTGTAGTGGTATTTTAATTGATAATGGTAATGATATTTTAAATGTAATTACCTGCCAGAAAAAAAGTATTGCTATTTATATTTATATTAGTGTTTGTAATGCCACTGGAATAATTAATGCTATTAGTTTTGGTATGGATACTGATACTGGTAATCATACTACTTCTAAACAATTTTCTGTAATTAATACCGCAATAAAATTACCAATTAGGTTTAATTTAAAATCTGGTATTAAAAATAAATTTAGGTGAGCTAAAGTAATGATAATATTCCTGTAGTTGCAGTGTTATTGGTAATTGTACCACCACTAAATAATAATAAGGATTACAAAGCAATTTTCACTGTGATTAGTTTAATATCTGGAACCATTAGGTAAGCTCAAATAATGACAATGATCTGGACATTCCATTGGTACTGATAATTGTAGAAATAATGATTACAATTACAATATTTATGATAAAAATGTGTATTGTCAAAAGTTTCCTGTATGGTACGTTGCCACTTTTAAATACTTAACCTTTACTTGATATTTAAATTCGCACACATACATTATGCATACGTATATATATACGAGTATATATAAATATATACTCATTCTTTCCTGCATACCCTGGCGTATTTGTTGTTATTTTTATTTTTTCTTAATTTGGTTTATTCTCTTTCGAGCATTTTAATTTCGCAACAAACACACACACTCATACACATTTATATAACTACACATATATATGTATATATTTGCGCATATAGCAAGGCATGCTTGGGTGGGGACGTGCACAAATACTAAATGCAGGTGCATAAAATGAATTTTATTTCATTTCAAATTACAGACATAATTTAAATGCAATAAAATTACGTGATTCCCCAGGAGGGATCGTAAAATTGTGGTACATGAACTCGTTGCCTCGCCGCTTATTATTATTGTTGCTGCCACCGCTGGTGGTGGTGAGCTGGTGAAATGTTGCAAATGCCGTGTTGATGCTTGTCGAAAATTGTCAACCATTGTGTAGCAGCTAGCAGCTAGCTGGCGTGAAATTAGAGGGTACTCACGATGCCATGCTTAGATGCGTGCATTTGAATAAATTGTTGGAATACATACATATATACATTTTGCATGCTTGTGCGTATGTGTGCATGTATATTAATTTATACGCGTGTTAACATATGCAAATTTGTGCAAAATTATATGAATGTGTATGTGTGTGTGGCTATATAATCATAAATTTAATTTAATTGCAAACATGTTTACGTGCGACTGCTTTATAGCTGCGTGTCCTTTGATTATAATAATGCTTATTTAAATACAAATTTAGGTTTAGCAGAGCTAGTAAAATGTATTATGGGTAAAAGTGGTCACATTGGAGTGCTCTGTTTGACTTCCAAAACGCTCAGTGATGGTATATAGCTCGGAAGGTTTTCATATTCTCAACAGATGGCGCTGTACTACCGGAAACCTTCAAGCTATAGCTTTCTGACAACACAAAGAACCGATTTTCTAAATGTTATCTCCGTGATCTTCATTCCTTGATACCGTTTACGAGTTAATACAAGAGTACCTCAATGTGGTGGATGGAAACGAGCGTCTTAGCTGTCCAAATATATCTAAACTGGAATTACTTACCGGGAGAGTTGAAGCCTCAGCTTTTTCCTTTTCTCTTTGAAGGGCTCTCGACTTCACCCTGTCGAAAAGATGAACTATTTGTGTATCATCCTTCACGAAAAACTATCGCAGATGCGCATTGTTGCGGAGATAGTGAGGAAAGCATTAGTAGTCTTATAACTATGTATAGGAGCTACTGGAAAACGGTGGAGTTTCTCTTCAAAAGTTGGGTTGTGACGTTAAGAAACCGCAGCTAAGCTAATACTGTTCTAGGATGCATTTGTCTGGTAGTGAAGACTCCGTAAAGCCACACTCGCTAAACAGCTAAAACGTGTGCAACGAGAGCCTCATAGGCGTCAGTGGTAGATTCAATACAAACGAGGCACTTAATGCCATTTCACATAGAGCAGCCTTAAACATATTTATTTGACATATGCATTAATGCGTAGGCTACCATCGTACCCCGGGAAAATGGATACCTTAAGGGTCCCTGAGAGATTTATTCTGATATCCACACACACTTCGATTTTATCTCTGATAACTTGAACCACGACTCCGCGGAATCTACTTCCAGTTGCTTCATCTCCGTACAGATATCTCCAACAGATATCTTGACAACCGCTATAGAAGAAGCGCAGTGTCCTATCCCAAGGAAGGATCAAAGCTCAAGTGGAAGGTTGGAGGGAGAGTGTCCTGGCGGGAGCTCCCAATCAACCCTTATTTCAGATTGCTAGACTAATATAGTGTCTTTTAAGCAGAAGTGGTCGCTACAAAAAACGGCTTACTTTAGAGAGGCGTTCATCCACTCCGACAGCAGAGCTGCTCTACAGGTTGCTGACAGTGAGCTCAAACTACTTTCATATTGTATTAAACTTCACAGTGGAATCGTTGGAAAATGTGAAAATTTAAAGAGAAGGCACACAATACACAATACACACACCGAAATTCCATCAGGTAGAAACGTTATGAGAAAATCCTGCCTAGGTGCTTTCTGGATCTGTGAGCTTCACCCGAACCCAGTGGCCTAGAGTAAACCTTATAAGGTCTTATGAACTGTTAGCTCTTAACGCAATGATAGGTATCCTAACTAGACACTGTGTCACAGCACTCACGAGAGGAAGCTAAAGATTTTTGAGGACGAACTTTTCAAAATTCCAATGAAGAAAATAAATTGAAGACAGCTGGACACTTTCTACTCTTTCTTACCTCGGTTTCCATACTTTTTGCGATCGCGGCGAATTGCCTAGAATTTATATTGGCCAAATCTACAAATTTGTTTCAGACTCTAAACGTTTTGTCGATATCCGACGGTATTTTTGTTCCATAGCTATGAATTGTAGGCATCACAATGAAAAATCGTCTTTACCAAAATAAGAGGGATTATTCGTGGCTTCATGAGAAATCGGCCTATTTACCTAACCTAAAAAACCGATCTCTAGCCTGGATCCATCTTTATACCTCTCCTAACTTGGTTGCTTCTCATCAGGCTCCAGAGCCTGTTCAAGTTTGCGTCAAGCGCGGGCATCGATCTGATATACGTATCGCAAAAGACCAAACTGGTCTATGCGCCGCATATTGACTTTCCGGATTAACCTAACCTAACCAACTTTTCATAAGTTGATGTTCATATAGCTCATAGTTCTACTTTATATGCCACTCGTCATTATCCCTTACTGTTCCAAAGACTTTTCTTTAGAAGTTTTGCAATTTGGTTTTGTTGTTATTTTCATAATATTGCTCCGTATCTTAAAGTTATAGAATCTTAATTGAAGTAACTCAGCTTTTGCACCTTTCAACTCATCCCATTCCACATGAAGTTTATAATACCTATGCCACCTGTGTGACTACGTGACCGCAACTCAAAACTTCTAGGAAATCCTATTTCATGCTCATACTCAATACAATATTTCTGAAAAAGTTTTCAATTTGCCGTACAACAATGTTAACGGCTTCCTTCTCTAGCCACAAAATTCCATAAATCGCTGCTACCCTTTAAAAGCTTGCCTGCTTAATAAATCCTTGGCAACGGCGAATAAGTGACCGATTGTGAAACCCGAACCCAAAGCAAAGCTCAATCACTTAAGTTATTGCTTTGCCATTAAAACACATGACCCGCTCACACCACCGCACACACACACATACATGTATAGTTTGGAACGCTAACTCGTAACTCTACCTTAGCGGTTAATGGATGTGTCGGTGGCGCAGACGAGGTTCTTCAGGTAATTAAATGCTATGCTTGCCGGCACTTTAAATTGCTGCCGCATACCGAAACCTCAAGCAAACTCGCACTCATTTCACTGCCGATATATTCAATACGTATTTACGTCAATGTGTAGGTAATGCAAACCTAACTGAGGCCGCAAATCCCGGATAAGTATAACAATTTGTCAAATTGCTATGGCAATATTTTTCATTGCCAGCACTCATGCTCCGGAAAACACACCCTGTGTAGACGTATGTCCATGCATAGCAACAAATAAGTGTTGCTGTTATCGTTGCTTATGTTTCATTTATGTAATTGTTGTGTATTGAAGTTCGTAGAAGTTTTGAGACCTCACAGCCCGCTTGTACACCTAACCCTGCACACCACCAGCCTCATTGAAGTGTATTGAAGCGCAACGGTTGACCAAAGATGTTGTGATGTTGTGCTCTTAGCCACTAACGGCGCCGGCCTCGTCATTATGAGCACGTAGCGCACATAACGTAAGCTGAACTCCATCGCATGGCGAAAGGCATAGCACAGCATGGAAGGATGGCTCAGCGCGGCGAGGTGTGCAGCTTGTCTGCAGCGCAAGACATTTTATTTATAGTAAAGAGAAAATAAAGGAAATTGATTTACCACAGTAATTGTGGTAATATTAATTGAAAAAGTTTATTTCATGAAAATTAAAAGATTAGCCACATTTGCTCTGGCTGCAGCGCTGTGCAGACGTACGTCTACCTTCCAGCTACGGCGCCTTCGCTCGCAAAACTTTCGAATTGTTGCTAAGGCATTTTTGTGCCAGCATCAAAATATGTCGGTTGAGTGATGATTGTAGTCGACTAACATATTTAGAACTTAATCAAAAGCACAATTGTTTATTTGGAATTTAAATTAGCTCAGCTACTGGAACTTAAGGTGTTTTAGATAATGAAAGAAAAGGGGTTCATTGATTCGAAAATGAAGAAGCGATTAATCCAAAAACAAAACGAAAATATTATTATACATATATATAGTTTTTGAAACCCATTTTTAAAGCGAAAGTTAGCCGGGAGTGTCACTTTAGTTTAGATTAGGTTAGATGGCTACTTCCTCAGCATTGCGTAGAGATCAGTCTAGACTGTGCAGTTCTTTGTGAAGCCAGACCAAAAATTCCAATAGTCGGATGTTGTTGTTGTTGCCGGCAAAAATGGTTTGATCCTTCAAAAAATCTACTAAAAGTTTAATTTATATTTCTCAAGGATGCCTAAAAATAGGAAATTCAAAGTGTTTTGTTTTGATCTTGCAAAAGCGCGACAATCGAGGTGGAAGTGTTGAGGTGTTTCTAACTTTCTTTCCTCTCCCAAACAACCGATGCAGGTGGCATCCAGTACGAAGTTTAATTTTGCCATATCAATTCTGATTGAATAGTAACCAGTTAGGGCTCCTACAACCATTGAATAGTGGTCCTTGCTGAGATTGAAGAGTTTCCTAGATATCTTATGATTTACACTGAGTCAGAAAGCCCTGCGTCGGCACTGCTGTCGGTATGCATGTAACTAACGCTTGCTGAGCTTGTCTGAGACCCAACAGTTCAGTAGTGAATCAAACGAAATTAACAGAGTCATAGAAACTAAAATTCCTGTCTTAGTAAGCACATCGGCCTTAGAGTCACGTGCAATACCGATGTTTCCAGGTACCCAAACCAGTATAATCATAAAATAACTCACTGCAGTTAGCGAGCTCAAACCTAATATCGCTGTCTCACTATTAGAGTAGATACTCACCTCTCTGAAAGAGACTGCATTGTGGAGCATTTGTTGTTATTGTAGCGGCAGAAAACATTCCAGAATTTATTTGGAAGCATGGTGCCGCGTTGATAGTCCTTGGCTAAATAAAAATCCGTGTCCGTTCCAATACTTAGACTCAACTTTGGTTGGAAAGGCATCCCGGTGCAGTACACACCTCCGTTTGAAAGTCGCTGATCAGGATGCCTAAAACTGGAACTGATGGAAAGTTCCCAATAGTTAACTACTCCACCAACCCTTCCCGGAAGCTTTGCGTAAAACAAGCTCACCGCCCTTTTCTCCAGCATGTCCTTGCCTTCCTCGAATATAAAGGAGTAGAAAAACAACAGACAGGACTAGGCTCGGCGATCTGGTAATCTAAGTTTTCGGAATGATATCAAAGTTGCGAGGATTCTAGGCTCGCAGTCATCTAAGAGCAGTTTTCGCGACCACACAACTTGCAACTATATGCACCTTATCAGAACAGTTCGTTCCTTTAACCTGTTTTGATAAGTATTTTCGAAGACTCGTTCAAATTCTGAAACCCGAAATTGTTCGTCGCCTCGCTATCAGCCCGATGCCTCAGCCCGACCCCTCAACCCTGTTCCTAAAATTTCACATATATTCTGGAGTCTTCAGCCGCGCTTCCCTACAATCTCATTAACACTTAACAATCACTTTAGGCTGGTCGTTCTACACAATTCAGCAGCTGCTTCCAAAATAAACAAACACGAGGCTGCCTGCTTTGTATTTTCTTTCATTTAAACGTCACTACAAAGCAACTCTGCGACTGCTGGCTAAGTTAGGCTGCATAAGTGACTTGCCGGCTTATAACGGCGCATATGCACATCGTACATAATTACATATGTATGTACATATGTAGATATATACATATATTTATATACGATAAATAGCTAAGGCTTGCACCGCGACCTGAGGTCTATTGTGTCCTTATATATATAGACTTACATGCATTATAAATGAGATAAACATGTTTTAATGAAAGCGGGTTTGCGGCTTTGGCTTCGTTTGCGCATCCGCCGGCGCGTTCTTCTACGAAATTGCCATTAAGTCGAATGTAATTGGAAAACTTTGCCCACACACCCTACAATCCACCGTCGGCAGATTTTGTCGCTTCGCCTTTGTATTTTGACTGCTTGTAAGTCTTTTATTAGATAAGCGCGTATGAAATACAACTTTGAGGAACAAGAAAGCGTGTCTACATCTTGTACTAAGAGACTTTTTATATTCCGACACCTTTGTCTCCACATCGCGCATACGCCAATCACGAGCTTTGGAAAGTGAGGTGTTGCTGTGCTGTTTCAAACTGCATTTGTTAACTTCACAGACACTGCTGAGCAGCTAAGCCTTCTAAGTTTATATTAATACTTCTGCATTCATTCTCGTATGCAGTGGATAGGTGATGCCAAAAATCTAAAAAATAATTTGGTTTTAATTAGAAATAAAAAATGTTTGCTGAGGTGTGATCATTATTAGAGAAAACATTATTTTAATTGGAAGTTGGAAGCAAACCTATGTCCTGCGATTCAGGAGCCTTATGTAAGTAATAATTCATCCAAAGTATTTATTTGATTTTTAAGTACAGGAAGTTATTCCCTTCTCTTCTACTTCCAGCAATGGCTTAAAACTACTAATATCCACAGTGATGGATCCAAAATTTCCTTCGGTGTGAACTTGAAACAAAATATCCACCTTGGGAAGATGGGGAGCTGTTTGATACCTAAAACCCCTTCTATCCCACCTCTGAGTATCCATAATAACCTTATAAATTCACACAAAGCAATCAAAATATCTGTAGAAGCCATTTAGCTGTCTTAAACTGTTCAAAAAATTTGCTTTTGTATATCTGCAAGTAGACGTCGAGCTCTTATTACCGTCCAACTGGCTGCTCCCTTTGCTGCCAAACAATATTTCAACATAAATTCAATTACCATGTAAGCCATCAACATATTTTCAACTGATTGACATAGCCATTCCTCAACGGATTCGTTCGACATACGAACAAATTTGCAAGAATGTTAAATGAATGCCTCATATTGTCCAACGGTCCGGGTTCGAAAATAATTTTCATTCTTTCAAGCTTAAATTCTATACTCGTTCGACACAAATTTCAAATTATTCAATAAACTTCACAATATCGACTCGTTATGAAGACAGTGAAGCTCCTTGAAATCTAACAGGTGAGTTTTCATCAAGCAGGCCTTGGATATGCAGGACTATTTCCTTCAATTTTCCGACTTCGAACTTTTCTTTATTATTTTTGTAACCTTCGCAAAGTTTAACATATTCAAAAGGCAATGTCGGAGACCCTTCAAAATAAAGACATAAAAAATCAGCATTATGTGTTGAGTCGCAGACATGCGCAGACCGCCATTCACAGTGGAGCCATTAACACCTTCAGCGACTCCATCTTAGTGTATGGCGTACTTGAGGTCAAAACCCCACCTATTGCAGACAAAAACTCAACCATCGGAATCTAGTTCTTGTAAGAAAAACTTTTTCATTTGGCGAGATATCTCAGAGAAATTCGGCATGCAGTATTATCTAAAGCAATGGTGTAAGCGACGAAAAAATTGTTCAGATCGGACCACTATAGCATATAGCTGCCATACAAACTGAACGATCAAAATCAAGTTCTTCTATGGAAAACTTTTTATTATATGAAGTGCATTCTAGCCTTCCCCGAAACCGTCCCAGTAAACGTTTTTTTCTTGTTCTTACATAATTGACATCTATCTCAAAAATAGGTCCACACATTTCCAGAACTCACTGTATGAAACCCTTGCAGTATGCTATACCTGTACACCGTTTTGTAGGTCATATACGTCTGTTGCCTCTGCTAAATCGAATCAACAATATTGCCAAAGGCATAATTTGCACAGAAACACTTAAGAATACCGGTAATAAGTGTCTCGGGCACACACACACAAACGCAGCTTGGCCACACAAGGCGGCAAATGACCTGTTGAAGTCACTAACCTCAACAATAATACGCAAACTAGTCACAAACACACTAGAGCATAAGCAAAGTCACATGTGTGTATGTGTGAGTGTGTGACTGCAGTTTTTACTTGCACAAATGTACAAGCAAGGTTTCTAAACTACCAGCTCCCTAAGGGTCTTTGGCCGACCATGTAAATATTAAGCTAACACACACAACTGCGAGCGTTATGTGTAGGCATGTGCGTGTGTGTGCGTTATGTTAGAGCTTTTAGGTATAAATTAATGATTGAATCAATCAGTAAATTTCATTTAAAGACATTTCAGCCTCGAGCAAATGTAAAATATTCGCTTTGATATTTATTGATAATAACCGCATGCAACATATCTTTGGGGACAACGGACGACAGCACACACACACATGGAAGGGTTCAATCGTATGAAAGTATATGAATATATGTACATATGTGTTACATGCTCACCTCCGCATCCCCCTGCGCTTGTAAGTGAATTTATTAACATCTTCACTTACACATACTCAAACACACACACACAGGCGCAAAAGTGTGCTTGTAAGCGTGTGTGCCACCGCACTGATTATAAGGTGGCATTGCAATTACTGCTTGACATGTGGGATTCGCTCTGGTACGCTTGTCACACAGCTGTGCAATTTAATTATATTATACATATATGTATTAACACACACACACACAGGCACACACAAGCCAGCTTCAATCAAATATATGTTAGCTAGCACAAAGTGAATGTAGATATAAAGTCTATACGCGTATTAACTCGATATTATGCTTATGTATATCAGCGCTTAATTGTCCATTGATTATGTGTTCATGCCTAGGCGATAGACCGTCTGAATTGTGTTTACCAGCAGCAATTAGCAGTTCGGATTATTATTCACTGAGCTGGATCCTTAACTGTTAAACTCACTCTAAAATCAGTGTGTGCAATTGTTTGTGTATGACAACTGTATGTTTCACCTTTGGCATTGTTGTTGTGATTCTTGTGTTTATTATTGAAACCACATTGCTGGGGGGCCTAAAGTAACTATTCTCTTCTAATACTCTTGGAAAATTTTAGAAGCATACAGGCGCGACTCCAAAGGGAGTATAAGGTCTAGTGAAAAGAAGTCGATTATTTTTCCAAAAGATGGCTTTATTTAGCTAACTTTATCTCACGTTGTATGAGCGCGATTGGGTTACGCTTTAGAGATTTAGAAAAATAAGATGTCGTACTAATAAAACGTGTTATACAGTTTTGTGATTGGCAACCGGACCACTGGAACACTGCGGACTACTATACATCAGCAAAAACATTTAATACCTTCTTTGACATAATAGTCGGGGACATAGCCGGCAGGTGCATTGCTGCGAAGTGCACTCTAAACCTCAGAGAAGTTGGGAATGTGTAGGGTTCCAGAGACACGCTGAAATTTCTCTCCCTCTTCAACTGCAGCCCTGAAAATTTGGAACACTGCATCACAGGGAAGGAGACCGAGAATTTTTTGAAAGATGGGTTGGAGCTAGGAGAGAAGTTCAAGAGGATTTTCTGTATGGTGCTCTGAACCAATCTTTGATTTAAGCTACCGAATCGAACCACTGTTGTGTTTTTCAGACAGAAGTGGTACTTTTTGGCTACCAGTAGAACTTCTGCTCCAAAATCTAGCTTCTTTCAGGGAGCTGAGTATTCAATCCAACACCAAAGTGTGAATATAAGTGCTGAGCTCTCTAACTGTGTGCTCAAATATACTTGTAGTTAAAAAAAGTGTCTGTCCTTTCCCGGAACATCACCGAACTACTTCAACATCAGACTCTTTAGTATGTAGTTAGAGTAATAGCTGATAACTGCAAAGCCGATGAGCTAGCAAGAGGCGGCACACTTGCCTCGTTGACATCGAATGGGAACGCATTAGATCTCCTTTGGCATCTTGCATTCTAGTTCTGCAGCAATGGGCCCTGCGTAGGTTTGGTAGGCGTTGGCCGATGGCCCGCTACTTTGCGAAAGCAAGAACCTTCTGACCTAGAGTAGAATACATTAGCTCGACTGAACTACTTCCCTTAGCAAAGTTCATCGTGCCGCAAAAGTTGTAGTTCCTACTGGACATTGACCAACAGTCATTCATGCATAAAGGCGAAAAGCTTGCGAACGTAAATTGTCAAAGCTGTATGGAAGATGTTGTTGTAAAAACATGGAAACTCATTCTTCTCCATTGCATCTTGGCAGTCTAAAAGCGATTTATGGTTGCTCCTATCATCAATCATAAAGGAGTTTTAGCTACCATAATGGACCGACCATCTAGCCATCTAAGTGAGATCCCTGTTAGATTCGATCTCTTAACTTAAACTAACCTAACCCAGTGGTGTTGACTTAGCTAGTCTTGTGTAAGTACTCTTCAAAATGGCAGACAGCAAGATAAAATACCCCAGATTTTATCGTTTTACAACAGCCAGTCGTTTCTCCTTTTCGCTGTTTAGCGCTAATTGACATGACCTAGCCAGCGTAGTCGTTGCTTATCTAGTATGTATTGTATATTTATGTCGTCGTATATCTTGTACAGCTCATTGTTCCAGCGGCTTCGGTATTCGCCGTTGTCAACGCATAATGGACCATAAATCTTAAGCAAAACCTTTCTCTCGAAAACTCGTAAGGCCGACTCATCATCCATGCCTCTGCACCATATAGCAAGACGGGGATAATGAGAGACTTGTAGAATTCGGTCTTTGTTCGTCGACAAAGGTTTCATAGAATGGTTCGCGTTTTTGTCTGAAATTGTCAACAAAATCATGCCAGTTCTGAAGCGGATACTTACATGTACTGTATGAAAAGTGGGACGCTTAGGACAACATCAAGCGAAAAAAGTTATAGTTGATTATCGGTGAGCTGCCTCAAGCAATGGCCAACTTTTACTGTCAATAATTGGTCCCACTGATGGAAGTAATCAACCAGAAGCGTTCAAAAGGAAATTAATTGTATATGGATTGAAACTCTTCGGAAGTACCGAGAGCTTGGTTGAAAATATCTCATGTTTCCCCCTTATGGTCTGGACTCAGCCAGCATATGTATTACATCTTCCTGTCTATGGTGAATGATTTTAGTGATGCAAAATTCGACTCGTGAGAAGCTTATGAATATCTGCTTATGTATATCAGCGCTTGCGTTTTTTGCCAATAGGTACGAGGTTTTCTATAATAACGGGTGATTTTTTTGAGGTTAGGATTTTCATGCATTAGTATTTGACAGATCACGTGGGATTTCAGACATGGTGTCAAAGAGAAAGATGCTCAGTATGCTTTGACATTTCATCATGAATAGACTTACTAACGAGCAACGCTTGCAAATCATTGAATTTTATTACCAAAATCAGTGTTCGGTTCGAAATGTGTTTCGCGCTTTACGTCCGATTTATGGTCTACATAATCGACCAAGTGAGCAAACAATTAATGCGATTGTGACCAAGTTTCGCACTCAGTTTACTTTATTGGACATTAAACCAACCACACGAATGCGTACAGTGCGTACAGAAGAGAATATTGCGTCTGTTTCTGAGAGTGTGGCTGAAGACCGTGAAATGTCGATTCGTCGCCGTTCGCAGCAATTGGGTTTGTGTTATTCGACCACATGGAAGATTTTACGCAAAGATCTTGGTGTAAAACCGTATAAAATACAGCTCGTGCAAGAACTGAAGCCGAACGATCTGCCACAACGTCGAATTTTCAGTGAATGGGCCCTAGAAAAGTTGGCAGAAAATCCGCTTTTTTATCGACAAATTTTGTTCAGCGATGAGGCTCATTTCTGGTTGAATGGCTACGTAAATAAGCAAAATTGCCGCATTTGGGAGCCGTTCAAGAACTGCCCATGCATCCCGAAAAATGCACTGTTTGGTGTGGTTTGTACGCTGGTGGAATCATTGGACCGTATTTTTTCAAAGATGCTGTTGGACGCAACGTTACGGTGAATGGCGATCGCTATCGTTCGATGCTAACAAACTTTTTGTTGCCAAAAATGGAAGAACTGAACTTGGTTGACATGTGGTTTCAACAAGATGGCGCTACATGCCACACAGCTCGCGATTCTATGGCCATTTTGAGGGAAAACTTCGGACAACAATTCATCTCAAGAAATGGACCCGTAAGTTGGCCACCAAGATCATGCGATTTAACGCCTTTAGACTATTTTTTGTGGGGCTACGTCTAAAGTCTAAAGTCTACAGAAATAAGCCAGCAACTATTCCAGCTTTGGAAGACAACATTTCCGAAGAAATTCGGGCTATTCCGGCCGAAATGCTCGAAAAAGTTGCCCAAAATTGGACTTTCCGAATGGACCACCAAAGACGCAGCCGCGGTCAACATTTAAATGAAATTATCTTCAAAAAGTAAATGTCATGAACCAATCTAACGTTTCAAATAAAGAACCGATGAGATTTTGCAAATTTTATGCGTTTTTTTTTTAAAAAAAGTTATCAAGCTCTTAAAAAATCACCCTTTAGTAACATTGATTGGTTAGACAAAAAGAACGACGAAATGACGAAGAAAGTAGTGTATATTCCAATGAAAGTCGGTTTTATGGGAGCTGGTGTGGTACCCATTTCACGTTTAGCTTTCACAAAGTCAAACCTTGATTTTTTTAAGAAGCTTAGAGTACCAACTATTACAATCAACCGCTTTTGGCGGTCACCAAAAATTACTTTGTGCAGCTGAAAATTTTCTCTTGACCCCTCACCCGCTTTTTAAACAAATAAATCATCTTCGCAGACAATTTATGCACTTAATATAGTCATTGTAGTTGGAAATAGGCTTGCAGCTAACCTTCGGCACATCGTAAATTCGAAAGCGTAGTTAATATTTTACAGTCAACATATTTTAACCCACAAAGTAGTTAACAAAAACAATAACAATAAATTTGCGACTAGCAAAGGAAACAAAAATCGCCATAATCGATTGCTTTTTCCGCTCTAAATCATCTCAGTCCGCTCGCAAATGTAATGAAATCGTCCCACCCACGTCTCCGCAAAGACACAAGGCGCACATTCATACATATGTATATGTATATACCGTTAAATCTCAATACATGGCATGAGGCAGCATAAAACAATTTACAAGAATAAAAACTTGAAGAAAACAGAAATTGCATTAAAGGCAGTATGTCAACAGTACCGTTACGCCTATGATAAAACAAATCACCGGTTTGCCATTAACTCTCCCAACTCCCTTCACCACACACACACACGCACATACAAAAGGCCACAAAGTACTTACTTTATGGCGAAGGGATATTGGAGAGCAGACAAGGCAGGGAACATGTGGGGGTTACTGGGGCAAAGTGAAAAGCCAGCTACTGAAATACAAAAGTAATACTCGTGGTAACCCTATGGCCCAAGGCGCACATTTTTATGACCATAAACAATATTGCAATTTCGGGACAATGTGACCAACGCACACACGCTGGGAGAGAAGGGGTATGCTGCGAAACTGCTTGCTCGGTCAATAGGTTCTTGGTTGTTGCTGCAGGACTTTCAACACAATAGCAATAACAACAATGGAGGACAAGAGACTATATGGGAAAATAGAATAAAATAAATTATTGCCAAGCTTAAGGAAAGCAATACAAAGACTCTCCTGCCACGCACACACACACACCTACTCGCAAAGGCAAATGCTTAGTTGCTATTAATACTTTCGATCGAAACGATTCCATTGGAATGGTTTGCACAGCTGACCGGGTCTCACGTTGATGGAAGTGAAACGCATTTCCGGTCAATGCGCGTACAGATGGACTGCTCCCGCTAAGCCATTTGGTGTAAGCGGTGTTGGTTGGTATACATACCCTGCAGGAAAAAAATCATAGACTGAGAAAAATTTAATTTTTGCCTGAAATATCTTCTTTTTTTATATCGAGTTAACAACAACACGCCAGTTGTTTCATACTTTCATTATTTGCAGCCAAGCGCCGCCTGGTTCTTCTCGTCTGTTCTCTCCAACGGAGTGGCATTCTACCTTTTCCTCTGATCCCCTGGCGGGCACATATTCAAAGCTGAAGTGTTCTCTTCCATCCGGACAACATGACCTAGCCAGCGCAGCCGCTATCTCTTAACTCACTGAACTATGACAATGCCACCGTATATCTC
This sequence comes from Bactrocera dorsalis, assembly GCF_023373825.1. Lineage (NCBI taxonomy): Eukaryota > Metazoa > Arthropoda > Insecta > Diptera > Tephritidae > Bactrocera > Bactrocera dorsalis. Next base: position 100,824,083 of record NC_064303.1, read on the forward strand.
TCACAGCTCATCGTTCTTTCGACTGCGGTATTCACCCTTGGTAATGCAAATGGACCACAAATCTTCCGCAAAACCTTTCTTTCGAACACTTAAAACCCGACTCATCAAATGATGTCAATGTTGAAGATAGAAGACGAAAATTATAATGAACTTGTAGAGTTTGGTCTTTGTTAGTCGGAAGAGGATTTTACTTTTCAATTGCACACTCAGCCCAATGCAACACCTGTTGGCAAGGAAGATCCTGCGTTGGATTTCATGGCTGATATTTGGTATTGGTGTTCACAACCAGATCCAAACGCTTCGCGTTCTAATCCAGCTATACACTCTTAAAGCAAATTGTACCTTGTCTTTTTAGCTCTACAGCCCGTGTTATTTGCTCCAGCAATAATTGAAAAAATCACACTACTCTCCTTGTCCAAAACCTCACTTGGTATCGAACGGCTCGGAAGTGTCCTTTTCGGTCCTGACGGAGCTTTTGGGGTTGCTCAACGTCAGCTTGCACAGGCATATTAGCTTTCCAGGGCAGGGATACCCAGTTCAGACATACCGGCATAGAGACAGTTCGTTTTTGAAGGTGGCTGCAAAATCGACGAAGAGGTGGTGTATCGATCTTCTTTTCACAGGTCTTTTTCAAGAATTGACGCATGGTGGAATTCTTCTTGATGCCCCTGCCACTTTTTTGTTCTTCAGGCAGCTCATTGCTCTTTGAATGTCATCGTAGTTGGCCAATGGAATATCTGTTCCATCGTCATCGATTAGGGAATCGGGTTCACCAACTCTAGATGTTACACTTTCACTGCCGTTCAGCAGGCTGGAGAAGTGTTTCCTCTATAATTTCAGTATGTTATGAACATAAGCCACAAGATCATTACTTTGTGCTACACCTCTTGGTTCTACAAGAGTATGCTCTGGTTTATATTCAAGTAACAACTCTGACGTTTGTTTAAAGCTTCAGTTTTTTCAACGCGAACTTTCTAAAGTAAATGAAATTTCATTCATTCATTTCGAAGCTTGATGAAATGTGTTTCGTCGCATTAACGATTTTGATGTGCTCATCAAACGCCAAAAAAGTGATCCATTTCTGAAGCACATTGTTACTGGCGACGAAAAGTGGGTTGCTTACAAGAATGTCGAGTATAAGAGATCATGGTCTGAACTGGATGAACGAGCTGAAACTATTTCGAAAGCCGCTAGTCACCAAACAAGGGTTAGATTGCCTGTTTGGTGGGATTTCAATGCCCGACAAAAACACGATTGATTCTGAAGTGTATTGTGATCACTTGGATCAATTGATTAAGTGATACACTCAAACAGAAGAGGCCAAAATTTGTCCATAGAAAAAGTGTAGTGTTCCGCCTGGATAATGGGACACCTCATACAAGTTTGATGACTTGACAAAAGCTTTTGGAGCTTGAATGGGATGTGCAGTCACACTTGTCATATACTCCAGACTTGACACTTTAGGACCGCAACAAGTACGGTCTCTGCAAAATTTGGACAGGAGAACCTACATCTCAAATTATCACGCAAAAAAAAACATTTTAACCATTTTTTTTTGCCTGCAAAGAATAAAAATTTTATGAGCGCAGAAACATTGTTTTCTATATACATATTTCATTAAAATCAAAAAAATTTGGCATTTCTGTTCTTCCAACAGGGTACACAGCGCTATCTTCTGTCCCATACATTCATAATATGGCTACCCGCTTGCCTAGGTACCCTATAAATAATTGTTGAGGGGAATAGCGCTGTATAAAAGGCGAAAAGTTAATAAACAAACAGCAACAACAAGACAAAAAAGGCAACAACAACACAACAGGGCAACATCCCTGTCCTACATATATGAAAGTGTATGTAATGGCAAAGCGAAAGGACTCTCTGTCTTTTTCAGTGAGTTGTGCGTAGGGACGTAGCCTACAGGTTTAAATGTCTATATATTTATATGAATGTAGTTTTTTCGTTTCCTTGCCAACGTACATTGTAAATAAAATTTATAGATCGCAATAAAAATTTTGTAATGGCTTTCAAGGGGTTGCCAGCTTTGGCACTTGTCAATGGTCGGAATGTGGCGACAGACGCATATAATAACGGTAAACCGACTTAAATGCGTGCATAGACGAATCGATGACTGGCTGCAAGACCTGCGACCGCAAAATTTAAGTAAACGAAAAGCTGCTTTATGACCGTGAAGAGTTTGAAGGAAATGCGTAAGGTGGCACCAGTTAGAAGACACATGTAGACGCTTTTAATGCTTCCGAGTTGATTGTTGTGTTTCAACGTTCAGCTGTGTTGAAAGGATATAAAATTTATTTGAGTTCTAAGGGCTGGTAAATTTTAGTATTATGTCGGTGAAGGCGTAAGATTTACAGTACTGATTTTTTGAAAAGAGCGTTTAAGAGAGAGTGCTATATTAATTCGCGAAAATTTTATTTAAATTTTTGGTCATTAAATAGCTATCAAAATTAAAGCTGCTCAGCTTGCTATTCAAATGTTTTCCAAAGATTGCGAGTTAATTAGTGAAAGCTGTCTCTAAACCTCATAGATAATTAATAAATAAAGGAGAGGCGACTTTTAATATACTCTGCATTCTCCTCAACAACATTATTTCGTTCAGTCGCATCAAAGCAATCCACCAACGATGATTATATTTCAGTTGCTGTCCATTAAATTTCCCTTACCTCAAATCAACTACCGATTTCGCGCATGTGACTCCTTAGCTTTCAGTACCTACTTTTCCTACGCATTTCAGTACGGTTTTATGCTCACTTTTCGAAAACTGGAGAGGTGCCTACCGAAAAAGAGGATTGCGCAGCTTTTGCTGTGGACTTTCTGATTGAATGGAAATATGGCTTGGACGATCAACTTGTTCAAGCCATTAAAGTCCCTGAGGCCGGATGGCATTATACCGCAGCTGCAACAGGCTGTTAAGGTGCCTTGCAACTGGCTAGCATTCATCTATGCGACATGTTCCCAGCGCATGAAGGTGAATTAGAGTTATGTACATTCGGAAGGTTGGTTATATTTAGCTATCATGTCACGGCCAAGGACTTAAGGCACATCAGTCTCTATGGTTTCTTGCTGAAAATGTTTGGGAGGCTGATAGACTGGCACGTAAGGAAGCGCATTCAAAGAGACCGTTTATCAGAAGTGTACGTTGTTTATTGTAAAGGTAGATCAGTGAATACTGCCTCATATTCTATCTTGTCTTGGCTTTAAGAAGCCAGAAAGCTTCAGAATTCGCTATTAGAAGCCTTCTAGATATTTAGTAAGCTTTCAACAACGTCTTGCTGGAGCAGTTATAACAAATATGGACGGTTTCAGGGTTGCATCGAATCTGAAATATCTTGTTTTCAGTCTTTTGTGTGACAGAGCGATCATGAAGCAATGGAGTATGCCCGGGCTAAATCTGAGTTGTGGCACGCCACAAGCAAGGTGGAGTTCTTTATCCTCTCCTACGAATCTTGCTAGATAACGACCTGCTGAAAAAACATCAGAATCAAAGCCGCACCTGTGATTGCCTATGCAAATTATGTAACACTCAAGGTGAAGAGAAATTTCTTGAGTACCGCGTACGAGTTTTCAACGTTGTAACTAATTGGGTGGCCAAAAGTGGTCTCGCTATTATTGCAAATAAAACTAATATGTTTCATTTACTCGAAGATACAAGATCTCGGAGGCATCACTAACGAGGATGAGAATATTCAGATAGAAACTGCAGATATGGCGAAGTTTTTATGACTCGTCCTAGGTTTGACGCTTTCATGGAAGCCAAGTACCGAGTAGAGACCAAAGAAGGCATTGATTGCCCTTTACCCTTGCAGAGGAGCCACTGACAAAAGATGGGGTCACTTACCGAATTAAGTCCTCTGGCTCAACGACAGCATAGTAAAGTCTATTATGTTCTAAGGAGTATTTATGTGATGGATGGCTTTATATGTTCTACTAATGGATATCTGGGTTTAGCAAGAGCCACTAATTTAAGAACTGTCGCAAGATACTTTTCGCCCATGATCCCAAGATAGATCGTAAGGGATCCCGTGAGTTCTTTGCCTTCAGTGAGGCTAGCCTCTTCATAGTTATGGGAGTTCTCACTCGGCGTTCATATTGCAAGATTGAGAATCTTACCAGACGCCAGCTGCCGAAGCTATATGGTGGAAAACAAAGTTTGCGAGATCAAGTCTCGAGGGCTCACACCTTCAGATATCTCACCTAGGTCGCTGATAGGAGTAGAAATTAAACGCGTGAGTAAATTTGTATTGGCGACATGGAGATTTGCTGACCTGTAGAATGGAATACAGAATTTTTGGCTTCACAAAGAACAGCATATAGGAATCCAGTTGCCATCGTATTTGATGGCTGACCTAACCAAAGCTAAATATTATCGATTTCATCCGTAACACTGAAATTGTCTGAAGTGTTAGCTTAATAACACTACGTGCGCCATTGTGTTATCTACTATCTATCGTTCTACGTCAGCACCAAGTAGTTCGGGTGTCTTCAAACCAACATTATCCCACCATTGCGAAAGATTCTCTGTAATATTTGTATGAAGCATCTTAGTTCCTTTGATGTTTGGAGTAACTTTTGCTTCAGGTTCATGTTCTCACAGAGTTGTTCCTATGAGGAATGATATTGCTTCACCTTCCATTTTTTTGATAACAAATCTTTCACCGACCTTCACTAGTAATAAGTGGTCAAAAGATTTGAATAATATTTCCATAAACCATATTCTTCAATTTTAAGACTATGATATATAATATTATTTTGTACTGCACCCCGCCTTATCTAACCCCTAACTGTGCATTGCGCTTATGAAGATTTTATTAGAAACCTGCCGCAGGCGTTCATAATTTTTTGGTGAACATTTATTTTCCTGCACTTCTTCGCCTGAGATTAAATGCTGAGTGCCATGAAAATCGCTTTTCTATAATTTATCGCCAAGCCACCCTGTGTGCTGCTTTGAGGCCTTCAAAAGTTGAAATTCGAAACTGTAAGTGGTCATATGCGCGCTCTTAAGCCTTAAGGCTTTAACGCTTTTCAAGTAAGTTTTCATTTTTAATTAAACCTTTAATTGAAGCACCTTTTGATATGCGCCTACGTCTTCACGGCGGATGGCAAAAAGTAAGAGTTATGAATTGTAATAAAGTTACGAGACGAGAACCGGCACACGAGCAAAAAAAAACAAAGTTGAGGCAAAAGCTTTGAAAACGACGGCAAAAAATGCGCTGTGCTTTTTCAGAAAAATAAAAAGAAAACAGAAAAAGCACAGCAACAACAAAAAACCTGCATAAATGGAAAAAGTTCGCCGTGTGCCATGTGTGCGCATTCGTTTTGTAGTTCGTGCGTGGGTGTGTGTCGTCACCAGCACTCGTGTAAATCCTTTGATACAACAAACCGTTACGTATGCATGCCAGTCTGCCATTCTGCTTCATTAGTCGGGCATATATGCATGCATTTGTATGTATGTATGTATGTTTACTTTTTTCATTATTATCCCTTGTCTGCTGTTTTAGCACCCCCGCAACCTCCTTCCACTCATTACAACAATCCCTTTATGACTGCAACTAAGTGCGGAAGTACGTTTATGCTTTAAGAGTTGGCGTTGATGTATGCAAACAACTTCAAAATTAAATACACGCACACATACAAACACCTGCTTAAATGCGAAGGCAAAGCCGTTTGCTTGCTTAACGCGCATAAATGTGTTTAAATCCTACATAAATTTACACTGCTGTGTAAATACAAGCAAAAAACATTCAGCAACTTATGCAGCCACCACGTCGATGTGTCGATGCTCTCCGCTAAGGTGTTTACCCTCCACCAATCTGCATGTAATGAGCAACAGCAGTGGCGTCTATGAAACATGCGCTGACAGCCAACCACCACTATTTCGACTTACATACGCGCACATATATGCTTACATACATACATACATGTACATTTCAGCTGACATACATGTGTACATGTATGCAATTTTACATGTGTGGGTAGAAAAATACACAAACTATATATAAACACCTTGACGTCTATGTAAATTGATGTTTGCAAGTAGACTGCGAGTCACTGCGTCGCCTGAAAATCTGATTTTGTGCTGTATTTATTTATAAATATAAATATATGTATGTATGTATGTAAGTTAGCTAACAGCCAGTGAACCGTTGAGGTCTGCGAGTGTGATTAGAAATGCACAAAAGTCATTGTCATGTCGGCAGTATGAATTTTTCACACCGACTTTCATAAGCTATAGTTATGTCAGCGCATCAAGCATTCGAGCAGACGAGTAGCTCTCATACACACGTACACATTTGCGCTGATTAAGCGCTAAACATCTTTGTCGGTTTAACGAACTTTGTGGTCTACTTACCGAACTCTTCTAGCTTAATATAGAATTAGTTACGAGACGTTGAAATGAGGCATTGAGCGAAGTATACAGTAAGCTTGAGTGATTTATTTCTAAAAAGGATAAAACATATTACTCTTCACAAATACAGAAATTTCATATCAAATAGTAGTCCGATCTAGAAATTTTTTCGGATATTGTAGCGCTGTCTTGGATATTAACATATGCAAAATTTTGTACAGATAACTTGTCAAATAAAAAGTTTTTCATACAAGAACTTAAATTTGATCGCTCAGTTTGTTTGGCATCTATATTATTATTTAGGCTAGGTTAGGCTAATCTGGTGGGGCAATAAGCCACGCATAGACCAGTTTTGGTCCTTTGTGATACCAGATGGAGTTCGGTTGCTAGGTCCAAGAGGAATAGTCATCCGGATATATGCGCTTGACGCGAATTTTAACTCTGCTGCCTCATATTCAATTCCTTCTCAAATGTATGATACAGTGGGACTCCAGATGCTTACAGCGTAGCCTTTCCAATGCGGGACAGGTGCACATGATATCATCCATTGTTTCGCTGGTGCCCTGCTCTAGACATTTCCAGCAGCCTTTTCGATCTGTCAGTCCCATTCTGCGGGCATGTGTCGCCATCAGACAGTCATCAGTTAGTATTCCCATCATATTCCTACAGTCTTTTCTATCAAATACCAATAGGATTTTTTTGTACTTCCATTCTAACGTTTTTTATATGACTCTTGCAGTTTTGCACTCAGGTAGCTCATTGCATAGTGTTTTTATTTTCTTTACCATGCTTCTGATGAGATCGTCGTATAGACAATGCATGGGTTTCCCAATATTGATCACGTTTTTGGATATTAGCCATACACCATTCTTGGCAATATCGTCGACTATTTCATTGCCCTCGATGTCTTTGTAGCCTGCACCCAGTAGATGTGAAACTGGATGCTTCTGGCAACACTTACCACTGCCACCTTACTTCCTAAGACACCTTTGGCCAATATGCAATACGAGGTTACTGCCTTGATTGCTGCTTGGATGTCAACGTAGATGTTGAATTTGGAATTTCCTGTAGGTGCATTAGAGGCAAGCTCCGCGGCTTTCGCAATAGCACCATAACTTTAAAATATGATGCAGTAGTTCGGCAGCTCAAAAGGTTGCGTTATGCCTAACTCTAGACAGTATATTCCCGCGCTAACTTCATCGTCCATTTTCAAACAAACCGTAAAGATGTTTAGAGTGTTGCGTGTAGCTACCATACCTTTGCGCCATCCATCTTCTTATATGTTTTGTTTGAATCTTCTTTCACAGTTGAAAAGTGGGATCATGTGTTCGATGTTTGCCTTACCGCCTTTACCCACTGAGCTATGCCCCAATTTTATATACAATATGTAAATTCTCCTGCAGCCAGTAGTCGTCCCGCTGATTTTACGCAACAAGAGGTCTACAGGTGGCAGGCTTAGCACCAGTCCAAGATCCGGCGTTGGAGTTGTTCTTAAGTCTCTTTTTGTATATATGTATATTATATAGCTTCCGATCTAAAAAGTTTTTCTCAGATATTGTAGAGTTGCTTTATAGAATAATCAATTCCGAATTTCGCAAAGACATCGCTTCAAATGAAAAAGATTTCCATATAAGAACCTGAGTTTGAACGGTTAGTATATAATGTAGCCTAATCATATAGTGGTTCCATATACTGGTTCCATCTAGAAAATTTCTTCAAATAGTATAGCGTATTTAGTATGAATCCTTGTTAAATTTCATGAAGGTATCTTGTCAAATAAAAAACTTTTTCATTAGTATAGTAGTCCCATGTCGGCGGTTCTGACAGCAGCATCTTGGTTAGGACATGTGTGAAATTTCAGAACAATCTCGGACTAGCTCGCGTATACCATATACAGATAGACAAACAGACGGTTAAACAGTCAAGGCTCAATCAACTCAGCTCGGCATATACATATTTTTCTTTGTATCACATTGATACTGAAGAAACACCAGCCTCACATTTTAGAACGTCGAGGATTCCTATTTACGTAGATACAGGCAACGTGACTTTTGATTCCTAGTATTAAGACCTCGAACTTTCGACTCGCTTTGGAGAGGCAACTAATTCCAAAAATCAAGTATTTGAAAGACGATCCGCATTATTGGAAATTAGAAACGTCCATTTAAAATTATGAAGCATCGAAAATTATAAGAAAATATGTTTCGATATAGTGGAGAGAGCACGAGTTCGAGGAATGGCAGTAGCTCCCAAACTTTCATACGGAACGAGTAGAGAGTAGAGACAACAATTATGATTATCAAATGAAGACAAATAAAGAACAAACTTTTCATTTTAACCGAAACTGATATGACTTCTGTAGGTAAAGCTCTGAGAATAACTCATTACATTTATAGCTAAGCCTAAACAAAATTTATATTTGTGACACTTTTGTCCGTATTAAGTTTCTGAGACGATTTGGTAAAAAAAATGCATTTTCCTTTTTCACTTAACAAAATTCACTTATGCTTGACACCACCTTGAAACAAATCCTGTTGGCAAAAAACACATTCCTTCTTACCTTCCTACTGGGTGCAAATCCAAGTGCGTAAGTAGTAGTGTCTTTACCACGACGCGTCATTTCGCTCTCTCGCGACACTTCATCTTTAACATTTTATGAGTTCATGATGTGATTTACGCCTCGGGAGTCGGAGTTGTGTGTCAAATTTAAAATTCAAAGGTTTGGTTATAGCGTGTCTGCCCGGTGCGGTGAATTCTTCGGCGGCAAGTTGTTGCCACGAAGTTGCTCATTTTGGCTTCCCTTCACTCTAGGGGGCATTAAAGTGACTACTAAAATAATAACAACCACACAAATCAGCGTCGCACCAAGTCAGATATGCATAATCAGTTTATATGACACATATTTTGGGTTTTTGGCAAAAATGCTTTGTCTGCCGCTTAAGAAGTGCGCATAAAGCGTTTTACATAATTTTACGCAATTTAAGAAAAATTGATGGAAAAGTTAAAAAGAAAGTATTTATATTAAAATTTAATATATAATTTTTACTACCATTTGTTTATTTTGAGTTAATGGGCGCCCCAAATTGAACATAAAATTTTTACTTGCCATAAATCGGAGAAACTGTTATGTTGATGCATAATTCCAACTTCTTGACGGAAATTTCAGTGAGATGAATGCACTCGATGCCTCCACAACTAACTAATAATAGTTGAAAAGAAAAGTTAAAACTATAAGTTTGAATATATTTCTTCAGATTTTGGTAACCGAGGCTATGAGAAAGTCCGCCTATGTGCTGAGTTTAACCATTTTTGGATCAGAGATCTTCCATGACAAGCACATTAACCATGAAAATTTATTTTTATCAAGTCAAATAAGCTGATGGCAAACAAAAAGGAGTTCGACGGAAAGAAGAGAGGTTCACGGTCTACTTTCACTTCTATGAAAGTTAATATTGCGTGGCTCTTTCTGATAACTATTTTTCAAAGATATAGCAGTGATCCGAATCAAAAAAGTTGTGGTAATATTATTAAAAGTACACAAAACCGAAAAACCTTCTCCTAGCGTCATCTTCTCCGTGTCCATACCTCTGTGAGAACTGTGGGTACAGCGGTAAAGGTTGGAGAGGAGCCTTTCTAGACTGCCAGACCACTACAGAGTCTTTCAAGCTGAGGTGGCATCAATCAAGGTAGTAGTACATGTACTACTCCGAAGTGTGGTTTCCTTTAGGTGGCGCATACGAGCATACAATTCGAAAGCAGTGCTGATATACAGTGCTGAACTCGCTGAACGGAAGGTACGTCAAGGATAGAATGTCCTCACTAGCAGTAGCATTAAACTATTTCCATATAAAACGTGTCTGGGTACCTGGCCACAGTGGAATCGTTGAAAATTGTAAAGCTGTTGAGCTCGCAAGGAAAGGTACACACAACCAAATTCAATAAGGTTATAAACGATAGGGTTAGTATAGTATACTCGGGCGTTTGGTCTATGATCTTTAGGCGAGCTCAGCAGGCGTTGTGTAGAAACCAGCACTTGAGAGGTTGTAAAATCCATCTACCTCAGAGTGAAACATACATAAGTTTGTCCGGAATGTAATAGGACTGAGTCGATTTAAAAAAGATCCCCTCTATCGTCTCAAAATGCTTGCGTTTCATCAAAAAGCAAGAAAACAAAAAAAGTCCGGGGACCACATCTGGGCTGTATGGTGGCTGCGGGCCTTGGTTATGACGCTGTTCACAATAAAGGCGGTGTGAACAGAGATGTTGTCGTGGTGCACCTTCCAATCGCCTGCGATGTCTTGTCGGACCCGATTGACTGTTCGTCTGAGTCTCTTGATGACTTCCACGTAAAACTTGGCGTTGACGATTTGTCCAGGAAAACAAATTAATGGTGGACGATGCCTTTGATGTCAAAAAATACAAAGAGCATCATTTTCTCCCTCCCTGCACGGTCTTCATCAGCGACCTCTTCCTTGCCCTCAAAAGGCCACCGAAACATACCAATTCTTGCTAAGGCAACATCTGGGTAAGCCTGCTTGACCATATTAAACGTCTCTGTCACATATTTACCTAGTTTCGAACAGAATCTAGTCGCGTACGTCGGCTCTAACGGAGACTGCATTTTTGGCTTGTACCACTCAGCCCTCTATCGAATTCAGTCGGTGCGCGCACGCTTCGAAGGACAGTCGCGGATCAATCCTATAACTTTCCGGATAAACCTTTTATTAGAAGTCTCCGTAAATTTGTGGCAGGCTCTAGGCGTTTTTTCGATGTCTGACGGTCTTTTTTATCTACATCCAGGACAAGCGCTTGTAGCTAAGAAGGATTAATCGTGACCTCATAGTTAATCTGCATGATTACCTAATCTTACCTAACCTATAATTATAAAATAGGGTCTGATGCACTTGTGTTAAAAAAGTATTTATCTGGAAAGGCAAGAGACATGGAGTAGAGGATATGTAATAGTATTATAAGTGTCTTAAATAGCGTGATACAACTAAAAACAGGAAGCTTCAATAAAGGTGGTGGAATAATATATACATGGATGAACACGAAAAAGTTGAAGAGCAGATTAATAATTCTAATAACTTAATAAGGTATCTGAGAAGGATTGCGTGTGTGAGCAACAGCTAATGGATAAATTGAGACATAAATACGAACAAATACCAAAAAGACGTGATATATATATTTAGAATTTAATAGAAAGACACAATTATACACACACAAGCCGACAATTTTCCAATTCCCAACTACGAAGCCACGAAATAGACTGCTGCTTGAGGTTAAGACATAAACAAGGATAAAGGATAACATTACGAACATGAGATTGCTTCTGATAGAGCAACTTCTATATGCAACGGAGCAGTGACATGCCTCAGACATTTGCCGCCGTTGACGTTGCGTGCTGCCTGTACTTTTCAATTATGTCATTTGTCAGGTGGCAAGGTCCACATAGCTGCGTGTCATGCACGCACCGCTGTGCCATCCCAATAATTGGAAGCGTTCGCTGCATATGTAAAAATGTCGTGCATAACGCGTCGGCGAAACAAGGCACACACACATCAACAAACATGTGCGTCAGAAAACACATTTGGCTTAATGGAAAGCAGACATGCCCACACATACACATCTGCAATATATGTCACGTCGCGTGTGTTGAGATTTCAATCTATTAGCTCCGTCTGCTCCTGCGCCTCAGCTGTGAGCTCGCCGCTTGCCATGCACTCCGCGTCTTCATGTAGTGTTAAAGTATGAGCAATATGAGTTAAGAACCAAATTATACTCGTACAGTGACTTCTTGCAGCGCACAGACCTCACACATTCTATGACGCGCCGAAAAGGGGGTTGGGGGCGTCAAATTGCGTAGCGAATGGCAGTGATAACAATTTGCTGCGTATCTAAAGCGTCGCACGAAACCGGAGTCTCGCAGCTTGTTATTTCTAGCAGAGCACTGAGTTATACTTAGATTAGAAGCTTAAACATCATTTGTAGATGCAGGAGCTGACGTGACATGGATCACGGGCGCGCAAAACACACACACAGACCCACAGATGCCCGCCAAACCACAAGCCGCGCACTGCCAACCTCCCGTTTTACAACGCACACGCGACTAGCATGTGGAACGCATATGCATACCTGCGTTGATTCGCGTGCGTGTGTCAGAGTGTGGCAACAATAAAATCAACTTTTCAACATTTAAATGAGTTCACTTACAATTATTTATGGAAATTCATTAACAAAATTGCTAACGTTTGACAAATCAATGGTTCTTAATGCGATTGCCGTGCGGGATGTGGGCGGAAATGGGACTTATTTAAATATTTATTTAGATAAATTATATATTTGAAAATAATCAAGCCAGTTTATGCTCATGCATCTATGATTATTGGAGGCAGTAAATTTTAAATTGGAAAATGTAAAATATGCGTTTGGCTAATGACATAACCGTTGACGTGGTCGTGCGTGATTGCGCGTGGTTTTTATACGAAATTGTGTCGGGGCTCGCCACGAAACTCATGTGTTGTGGCACCAGCCGCAAAATGAGGGCAAAGTTTGCTGGTAAAAAGCTTTTTAGAAAGTGAAAATATATTTTATGTATTTATTATAATTTTCTATTTGATAATATTTACAAAATTATTCTTCTAGAGATACCGTAAAATCATGAATGAGGATAAAAACAGGTATGGATTTTCAGCGAAAAATCATCTTCAGCAATGAGGCTCATTTCTGTCTGAATGGCTTCGTCGATAAGAAAAATATGCGTTATTGATCAAGCAGAAATCCACACGTACTCCATGAGTCACCATTACATTCCGAGAAAATTATAGTTTGGGAAGGTTTATGAGCCGGCGGCGTCATTGGGCCATACTTCTTCCGTGGTAATCAACACCGGCACGTTACTGTTAATGGGAATCGCTATAGCTGAATGAAAACCGAATATTTTTGGCCAGAAGTGGATGATATGGGCTTGAACAATATGTGGTTCCAACATTACGGCGTCACAAGTCACACAGCAAATGTCACAATAGATTTATTGAAAATCGAGTTTGGTGAATGTTTTATCTCAAGAAATGGCCCAGTCAATTGGCCGCCTCGTTCATGCGTTTTGATGCCGTTAGACTACTTTCTGTCGGGCTAAGTCAAGTCCGTGGTTTATAATAACAAGCAAGCGACGATTGCTGAACTCCGTACGAACATCGAACATTAAATTGCAACGGTATCTGCTGATTTATGCTTGAAAACCGTCGAAAATTGGTTTCAGTTTCTGCAAGCGTGCCCGTGGTGGACATGCAAAAGACATCGAGTTCCATACATAATGGTATCGAATGTACTTTAACAGGAATAACTTTTGTAGCGCTCTTATTCAAAAGCCCGTTATTTTATAGGGTATCCGACCCAGAAGTATTAATTGTCTCAAACTTTCAGGCAAACTTAATATAACTTATGCTCTTCGAACAAGCGCTCCAGATTGAAGGCGGAATCCTTAGTTGACACTCCGTCAGCCATGCTCATCCTGTTAGAGAGAATATACTCGATCTTCACTTCAATCATGTCTTTCACCTCCCCCGACTCTACTGAAGTCAGCGGGTCTTCCATCCTGGCTTCCACCGGGACTATCCTGAGTACCATCCTCTCGAAGCCAAATTAATGACACCTTTGTGACACTGAGAAGAGCGAGTTACTCCTTATTAAGAAGTATCAGCGCTTACCAATATGGCCCCTCGGTCTCCTCCAGTCTAATCACTCTCTAGTCTTAACTGGAAAGACAAGGTTTGCCATAATACAACATCTCGATTTCTTTCGGGATGGAGGATACGGCTGGAACCCAGACACGAAAACGAGGCCGCATTGGGAAATACGCTTCTTGAGCCTTGCTTCCTTATATACTTCCCCGCCCTGGTTTTCGCATTTTTATAAAGGGATGCCCAACGTTGCCGGCACATCTAGTTAGTTTGTGCATACGATGTTATCACCAGGTATTCTCATACCTAGGCGATGGTCCAGGTCTTCCCTTGACCGCCTTCATAAAAAAAGCAGCGGCTTCCTGCTTCCATACCTTCCGGGAGATGGCTCCATCTCATGTGATGCAGTTAGTTTAGTGCCTTTTTGCCTAGGAAGTATTTTCCCTCTTGTGACTGCTACCCCTTGATCAAAGATTGTGGCTGGTTTGACTCCATTTTTCATCTTCCGTGCCGCTAGCACCCATTTGTTTCACTCAAATGTGCTAACATGCTGCTCAGATTCCTGTTCTGTCTACTTGGATGTCAACTCGCGGTCTGACTTCAGTTTTTTAGATGCCTGAGCTGGTGTTCTTGTGCTCCTCGTTAACTTAGAAGAGGTTCCTATATTAATGCTGACAATCCCACCTTGCTCTTTAGCTCTACCGTCCTCTTCTGTGACAGACTCCTAACGACTTATACTAACTTATCACCTCTAGTGGCGGTAAGCCACGTCCCTTGTATTGCCGGTTTCGTCATCCTGTCTAATGACGTCCATTGATTTCGGTTCTGACCTTCACTCTCCCTCGTTCTTTTTCATTTCATTTCCTTATATATTTTAAGCAAATTAATATTTGTAATGATTAATCAAATTTAATTAATTATATATTTAATCAAGATGTATCAGAATTTTGCATGACAAATGGCTCTTTTGATATATTTCTTGTATAGGACTGAATCATTTATATTTTATGCTTCAAATAAATGAGTAGAAAATTCACAAGAAACATTTCTAATCAGCACACACACCTTTCTCTGAAAACATAAAATATCAGCAACAACAAAGCAAAATTTTTAATTTATTACTCAAATGAAAAATATATGTTTGAATGGATAAAACACCTACATAGAGGGCGTTAAGTCTTACAAAGTCATTAGATCTGGTCAAAAAAATCTTAAAAGCTTGTTTTACACACCTCACTTTTTACAGTTTTTAATAAGAAATTTATTAATAATCAGACGTCGGGCATTAACGGGTCACGCGATAAACCAATATTCCAAAAAATTCATATTTCATGCATAAAAACACACAAACATACATACAAACTCATACAAAAGAGTTGCTGCGAAAGAAAAAGTGTTAAAGCTCCAGGAAGCGGTATAAGCTTTTATTACTCAGCCATTAAAGTACAAGCGATTACAAAACTCATAGCACAAAACATAAAATTAATAACACATGCAATCGCCTGTCAACGACCAAAGCATGCTTGCCGCATAACACCTTCCCCATAGACACTCCAGAAGCTGAAAGCTCGTAAACTGATTGCTCAAAAGTTGACTAAAAAGAATACACAACAACTACAACAATATATGCTTTTGAGCTTTGCGTGTTGTGATTTTTAATTAATCATGTCGAAGAATTGCAAAATGGCAATGGGTGTGTTGCGGCACAGCACTGTCTGCATGTGTGTGTATGGGTTTAATGGCTGACCGCAGCCGCGTCGTGGTGATTGCTAGACTGGCCACACAGACTGCCAGCCAACTACTTAATAACCAAGTTATGAAGAACGCAAAAGAAATCGCCCAACCCAAGTGCGTTAATTAAGTTGCATGCCACAAAGGGCCACTATGATGGATATTGACTTCAGCTCTAAGGATGTCTGAAGGAGTTCAACTCAAAGTTGTGATTATTAAAAAGCTCGCTGCACGCATGCTGAAAAGGGTGTGTTGCACATTAATAAGTGCCGTTATTGGTTGTAATTTGTAAAGGCAAAGTATTTTGTATTTTTCGCGGAATTATGTATTGAAATGAAATTATTGACAGGGTGCGCTGATAAAAAGCCTTAAATTATAGCTTTCAAACACGGCATGTAGAGAAGCGGATTTAATGTGGGAGTAATTGGAAATTTGAATATTTTTATGGAGTGTGCTAGCTTTTAAGTATGTGTATAGGGTGTTTTTTTTAGAAGAATCGTAAGGGTAATACAATTTCCTATATTTGGGCCTTATTAGCGCCCAATGCCTTGACCAGAATACGGCGTCAGCATTTTATGAAGATTAACATGTTTTCTTTTTGCACCACTTTTCAGTCCAACGCCCTTATTCCGCCAATTGGTTTTAGAAAAAAATTTCTGATTAATTAGTGGATTACTCATATGGCAGGTATTCTAAATATTATATGTAACAGACACATATACCTATTTCTTGATATGTTTTACTTACGAAAAGTTCGTCAAAAAGTATTAAATGGCTACATTTTGCACTTTAAATAATAAATATGGTTACGGAAACTTAAAATATGGTTATTTGGTTTATTTGATGGAATGATCTGTTAGGATAAAAACTGCAAAGTTCAATTACAAATCAGTAGTTTAAAAATACACAAATTCCCAGCTCACTCTTGATACTAAAGAACATGAAAAGGAACACGATTGGAACAGTCAATGATCATAGTCTTGTGACAGCACTCCACTAGCAAATTTCCAGAGCAAGCTACCAAGGAAACAATAAAACACGTCTTGTGCACTTATTCTTCACTTGGAGGCCTCACGGTATGAAACACTAGAAATGATATCGATAGTGAGACAGCAGTTGAAATTGGAATTCAAGTCAAGCACTCGCATCCTGAAACATGGCTTATTCTCATGAACTAAGTCACACACACTTCATCTGCAATCGCTAAGAACAAAAATTGGTCTATACGTGGCTCATACCCTTTCTACTACACTAACTTAACCCTTCCTTATACCAGGAAACCTGCAGACTTTTTTAGGATTGATCGCAATCAAAATACATAAATATCAAAAACATACCTTACTTCAACAGCTGGTTTGACAGCTATCAGTATACCTACATATAATAAAAAATTCTATACACATAGATAAAATAAATACAAAGCCTTTGTGAAAGCACTTTATGGTAACATATTTCACATCTATGCAATATTTTACTAAGAATCTGAAACGAAATATACTGTTCTTATCATTAAAAACAATTTAGTCGAGACCGGAACCATTTTCCTGTGATCTTTGTCATCTCATTGAACGTTTTATAATATGTTGCGGCCACAAAAATATATTATTTTCTTTAGCTTTCCGCTATAACCACTTTATTACTATTTAAAACTATTTGAATACGTAATATATAGTATATAGCTTTTGGACTTAATAGAGGTGCATTTAAATGGAAAAGGTGGAACAAGTCGGTAACTGGTGTTTTTAAGCGTAGTTTCCAAAAAGGCAACAGTGTTTCTAGAGTTGGTATTTTTGTCAGATCTTGCCTGATTCATACTCATAGACGTCGTATAGTGTAAATCTTCGCTTGCGGGCTTACAAAATCCGATTCGTGTAAGGCTGATGTTACATACAATGGTGAACATTATAGAGATGTGTTTGATATTAAATAGTTTTTCGTGCCTGAATTTGCAGAATGCTGATGTGGTTTCAATACAGCCAAGGAAACAACCGAGTTATTTTAGATCAAAGGGCAAATAAACTTTAAATTTAATGAGGAAAGTTTATTGTTATTCGAAAGAACATTCCATGATATTTATTTTTTGAACATTATCTCTTTCAAATGTTGGCCGCGGCTACGTCTCAGATGGTCCATCCATTGAGAACAGTTTTCTATTACTCGTTCGAGAATTTTGACTGGTAACTGGCGAATGACAAGTGTGAATGATGCAATATCTGGGAAACGGTGCCATCTTGTTGAAACCTAATGTCGTCGAGATCACGAATTTCATTTTCAGGCTTTAAGTCGCCACTTATCACGGTACGCCATTGGCGGTTACGTTCTCTTTGGCATCATTTTTAAAGAAATATGGACCGATGATTCCAACGGCCCACAAACCACACCAAACGTTGATTTTTGTATATGAAATGGCAGCACTTAATTCTCTTCAGATTGCTCTTCGTCTTAAATGCAGCAATTTTGTTTGTTTACATACCCATTGAGCCAGAAATGGGCTTCATCGCTTAACAAATTTTGCCAAACGTCGGATCCTCTTGGAACTTTTCAAGAGCCCATAGAGTAAAGTAAAATCTTACGCGTGATCTGTCAAAAAAAAAAAAAAAGATATTGAAAAAGTACCTCTACTTGAATCACCCGTTATTTCTTATTGATAACCACATATCTAAATAAAAAATAACCTTTCAGGTAATCAGAGATTTTATTTAAAAAAATTAGGGAGCTTTCGGAATTCCATTTACAACCAATAGAATCATATTTCAACAAAATAAAAAGTACGATCCCTGCCTGAAGGCAAAAAGGCTTAAGTAGGTACCCACACAGAGGTACTCTGAACAACACAAATTTCCATTACATGTACGAATCGTATTATTCATTAAATAATGCAAATAAATACTTTTAATTAATATTTTTCCAAGTAATATTCTTATTTTCATTATAGCAGAGTAAGAAATGTGAAACTTACATGCCACTGTCAATCGCCATCACATAGTTGCAACGCATATTATTTTTAAGTAGCCGAAGCGAACTCTCATTTACATGCCCTTACAGAAAATCTACAGAATCTCCGTTTTAAAATGACACTCATTTCGCGCTTTCATTTAAATCAAATAACCCCGAGTGGCCAATACGCCGCTGGCGCCAACAAATTAAAAGCAAACATGAATTCATTTGTGTTCGACTGTTTCTCATTGATTTTTGTGCAAATATCAATTAAAATGAAATTGCATAAAAATAAGTGCCATACAAGCATGGCAGCCGAGGCGCGGCGCAGGACTCGCGACGACGCGCCACAATCGGCACCGAAAGCGACCGCGAGTGGTGAGGTGGCTGGGCAAATACGAGCAAAACTGAAGATCGGTGGGGAAGAGGGCAACAAACCAGATTTACGCAAACGTATGTGTGTGTGTATGTGTGAAGGTGAAGCGGAAGGCATCTTCACAGCGCGCACAGGCAGGCAGCGCAAGGCGAAGGCAAAAGAGTAGTGAGAAATCACAGTCGTGTATATAAATGTTTGCAACGCAAAAGAAATGTGCGTGTCTTTGTGTGTGTGTTTTTAATTGTTTGTTCGCTATTTGTTCGATCTACATTTACACCAGCGGCAGTAGATATGCGTGTATGTATGTGAGTGTGTCGGTGTGTGCACAAACGTCCGGTGCAGTCAACCGAAAATGTAGCTTTAATGCGCTATTTTAAAGGATGTGTCAAAGCGTGTCAGCTGCAGTTCTCGGCGTGTTTTCATGGCATTGCGAAAGCACACTTTGACCAGCTGTCCGACTGCACATGAAATATTAACGGATATCAAATACGAAAACGAATGCATGCAAATACGCATTTAATATGTGCAGTGATGCAAACAAAATACTGTTATGTAACTTTGTGGCCGTTTCAATGGCTCTTCCTTATCACACACGAAATGTAAAAGAACCGTGAGCCAAATTCACAAATTTGTTGATGGACTGATGATTGATTAAATATTTGGTTGGATGCTGGCAATTAAAATTGATGAATTATACCCAAGTCACCATATGGGACTTACTAAGATGAATACCGAGCGGAAACCGAGTGAATGCCCAAATCAATGGCGGTTCCACAGAGAGATATTGGAGAATTTTATACAAATTCAGAAGAATTTACGAAGTAGAATCAATATTAAAAATATTTTGGAAGGGTTAAACCCCAGAAAGGTATTTTGAATTCGCTTCTGGACTAAATAGTAACAGATTTTGCTAGAAAGAAAAATAATATTGAACACTTACTCTGGGGTTCGATGGTAAGACGTCGCATAATTCAGCACCCAAATCGATTAGTATAAACCATCAACATTGCACGCCACAGAAAGAGTCGCCCGTGAAAATTTCTGCAGGAATTTATAAGACAATATAGACAAATATCAATATTCTTTTTTTTATTACTGCTACTAGAGCATAGTTCCTATATATCACACACGATTGAGAGCTGTGGTGCTGTCCCAGGTGATTCTTTTTTTATGCTAGAGGATTCCAATCCAGGGACATCCTTATAATAAGGCCTATCCTGCCCAATTTTCTACGCATTATTTGGTACAACGTCCGGTGTGTTTAACTTGGGTACCTACTGATGACAGCTATACCTCACGGCGCTCAAAAGCACAGCGTATCAAATCAATGCGTTGATCCGCGTTTAGAAAATACCAGGCATTTTCAGTACCAATTGGTAGTGTAGAATGGAAACACAAAGCACCTTGGTAGGATTCAAAACCCATCTAAAACCCTGCCGTACTTTGGGTCTGCCATCCGGTTGTAATGCAACTTCACATTCAACTGACAAAGAGTCAGTTCTTTTCCCATTCGGGTTTTCACTACAAGCACCACGGCACTCCCAGAGGGGCCAGTAGGTACGAGGGCTGCTATGTATATCTCTGACCTAATAATGAAAATAAGAATATTTATCTACGAAAATGGTTTTATTGTTTTTCAAAATATTCTCCATCAAGATTTATACACTTTTGAATGCGCTCAAACCAATTTTCGAAGCACTTTTTCCACTCCGATTGAGACACCTCCAAAACATGGTTTTTGAATGCTTCAACAGCATCTTCTGGCGACGAAAATCGTTGACCATGCATTATTTTCTTGATGTGTGGGAATAAAAAGAAGTCATTGGGTGCCAAGTCAGGGCTGTACGGCGGATAACCCATCAATTCGACGTTTTGGCCGGTCAAAAAGGCGCTGGTTTGAGCCGATGTGTGAGAGCTTGCATTGTCATGGTCTTGTTCATCTTCTCTTGTTCGTTTTTCGAATTTCTCCGAAGACTTGAATTGACTGTCCTACGTTGCTCAAGCGGAACAGTCGCCACATGACCAGCTTTGCCGAAGAAACAGGCGACCATTTGCTTCGAAGTGCTTCTTCCACGAACAACTTTCGTTGCATTTGGCTCGTCTTGGAAGACCCACACGGTCGATTGCTGTTTTGTTTCGGGCTCGTACGCATAGATCCATGATTCGTCACCTGTGACGATCTTATAAACTTTTAAAGCACCGCGTTCATATTTTTTCAGCATTTCTTTACACCAATCCACACGAGCCTTTTTTTGAGCGATTGTCAAATTGTTCGGGATCCAACGAGAACAAACCTTTTTTACGGCCAGGTGTTCATGCAAAATCGAATGTATGCTGGTGGGAGAAATGCATAGGCATGCCTCTATCTGAAGGTATGTTACATGACGGTCTTGCATTATCAGTTCACGTACGGCATCGATGTTTTCTGGCACAACGGCTGTTTTTGGACGACCTTCACGGAATTCGTTTTTGAGTGAGCGTCGGCCACGATTGAATTCGTTGTACCAGTTTTTGACAGTGCTATAAGATGGTGCTTCATAGCCACACAAAGATTTTAGTTCATCGATGCACTCTTGTCGTGATAATCCACGTCGAAAGTTGTGAAAAATGATCGCACGAAAATGTTCACGAGTTAATTCCATTTTTTGGCCGAGATGAATTTTTTAATTCCCTGTAAATAAAACAATTCACTATTAAATGACAAAACGTTCTGAGTGATGTTATGCTAAAAAATGTCAAACTTTCCAATGGAAATGTCAGACCTCGTAGCCAAAACTACTACCAGCGTCCATACTGCTCTGGACTGGTGTCCAGGGGTTGGACCCTATACTCTTATTATACGCACATATCATTCCTACAAGAAGCTAACCTTAATTCTCAGTTAAACACCTTCGCCAAAATAATTCGCGTACAAATGACCCTAACCGTTCGGCATTCCGAAAATCACACCGATAAGATCTGAACTTACATTTGTCCAGCAATCCTCATACCACACCTAATCCTCATAGTATACCAAGAATTCTGCAATTACATTCATCTAGTCCTCTAACCCCGCACCACAAAAATAGGTGCCTCTGATACATTCCGAGGCTCATGTCCCGTAAACAGTAAATTTAGACTCAGACAAAATCAGAAGTCTGGGTTACCCTCAACAAAGCTAACCTCCGGAATGTACTCATAAGTCATTGGACCGTTAGAACTATTGTCCCAACGGTCTTGCCACCTACCTGACCCTATCATCTAGAAGCCCTTTGCTTCCTAGATATTCCTCATTCGACATGTCCACCTCCACACCTAAGCCTCAAATGTTTACAATCTCTAAGAATTAAGAATTGTCCTCCCGCCCGCTCTAACTCAGACCGCGAGTGAGCTCCGACGAAGAATAGAAGATCGACTGGGTCATTGGCCATATTTTGCATATCAGAAAGTTTAGTTTGTTAAGTTTGCTGGGATGTTGGTAAAAACTACGAGGAAATGTCAGAGATCTTATGTATAAACCAAATATATAAATGACCCGCATGACGAAGAGAGCCGATTTTAATTAATCACTTCCTTTCTCAGGTGTCGGTCTGAAAGTTTTCATTCGTGCTTTACTCGCCAAGAAACTGCTCATTTGTTGGAATTGCTGATATCAGGCCACTCTACCATATAGCTGCTATATAAACTGTAAGATGAAAGTCAAGTCCTTGTATAGAAAACTTTATTATTAGTCAAGATATCTTCACAAAATTTTACATTTAATTTGAGTATAATATAAAGCATACAAACTGACCGATCAAGTGAAAATTCTTGTATGGAAAACTTGTTTATTTGACAAGGTATCTTCAGATAATGTGGCATAGATTATTACCCAAAGCAGCATAAGAGAACTTTATAATACTGAAAATCTTGCTTAACTTCTCTCTTTAAACTCGAATATAATTAATTTTAGCATAAAAATCAACAAATTTATGAAAAAACTTCCAAACGCCAAAATTCTCTTCAAAGAGTTTTGCACGCGTACCGTAAACTTTAAAGCGAACGAGCACAAAAGTAACAAAGAGATACTTAGAAATAATCAGTTACACGACCCTTTCCGGCTGCTTTGTATGCAAACTAAATATATTACAATTAAAGAAGAGAAACCCTGTAAAAACATGTACTCAATTTGTCGCGCATCTAATTCGCAAACAGTAATTAAGTTGGCCCCAAATACATACGCATGTATACACGAGTGTATAGGGAAGTTAATGGCAAGGACCTAAATCCTTGCCGCCAACACAATGTCAACCGTATTTGCCCTCGAAAATCTGGTATATCTCTTTGAGACGTGCCAGTAGAGGCGACCTTTTGCGTCACAACCGACATTCCCGACACACAACCGCGGGCTTTTTCCTTATAAATATCTACACTTATATATGTAAATGGCTGTGTGTGTCAGTTCATTGTCCTTTTTACTTTGTGTTGTTGGGCTCAGCTCAATAACTTGCATTGCCAGGCATTTTCAGTCAGGCGCTTTGATTGTCTGCGCATTCGCGAGTAAGTACGCAACTAACTTTGAATTAATTTTTCGCTAAAAAATGCGAATTAAAGCAAAAAAAGAAATACGAAGCGACAATAAAAAGGGACAATAAACACCACGAAATAAACACGAAAAACTGAAAAAAGTATGCAGTGGAAAATAAATGTTGCTTATCCGCTCAAAAATAAATTATACCACAGAGTAGCTGTAGTACCGTTACTTTTGTAAATGTGTTTGTTTGTATACGTTTCCTTAATCCAACCGAAAAAAATGGAAAATTGGCTCACCCTTGGCCATCATCAGCTGGTCTCGTGTCTCGTAAATATGTGCTGTTTGTATGGCCCTAAGTCAGAAGCAAATTTGCGAAAACAAAGAAGACAGAAAAACAAAATATTTAAAAAGGAAAATTCCCATGTAGCCTAAAATCTGTGGACATAATGCAAATATGCCCTGCAGCTCATTAATAAGCTGAGAAAAAAATCACAAAACCCTAACCAAACACAAAACAACAAGTGTAATTTGGAGACAAACATGACCAAGCGGTGATAGCGCAGCCAAAGGCTTGTAGGAATTGCTCTGCAGTTAGAGGTGAATATATATTTGTGAAGTGAATGACAGCATTCACGA
Source organism: Bactrocera dorsalis (assembly GCF_023373825.1). Taxonomy (NCBI): domain Eukaryota; kingdom Metazoa; phylum Arthropoda; class Insecta; order Diptera; family Tephritidae; genus Bactrocera; species Bactrocera dorsalis. The sequence goes on from NC_064303.1 coordinate 100,848,298, forward strand.
TATAGTAAAGACCAAAAAAGTCAAAAAACATTAAAATTTATTTTAATAGAAGTGAGTTAGTGCTCTTTGACATTCCAAATATTTTTTAGTGAAATACTTATTTCGTGGTGAAATATTTACTTCGTGGTGAAATATATATTTCGTGGTGAAATCCTTTATTTGTGCTGAAATTGTAAATTTTATTTTTATTCTGCTTAATTTGATGATCAGTAATTCGTGGTGAAAATTGGAAGTGTGGTGAGTTAAGGTGATCGGTGAAATACTTATTTCGTGGTGAATTTCTGTAAGTTTATTTTTATTCTGTTTAATTTGATGATCAGTAATTCATGGTGAAATTTGGAAGTGTGGTGAAATATCAATCGGTAGAAAATCATTCTCTAGGTTTTCAAGAAAACAGTTTCCAATCAGAGTTTACACTCAAAACCCACCACGAAATATCATCTATCATAAGTTCCACTCGTACTCACCACTTCCAATTTAACTCCAACGCCTCACAGGGTATTGGCAATTTTCCCCTGCCACAGCAAGAAAAAAGAACCAAAGAAAACTTGCATTCCGCCAAATGACGCGTCACTCGTTCAATTTGCCTTCCAGCAATCCAGAGAAAAAAACGCAAAAAGGGCACGAGCATAACAAACGCTGGTCAAACTAATTTGCGAGCAAATGCACTCGCATATATTTTTTAATGCCACCGTATTCTCCACTATCTCAAATCAGCTAGAAGAAAGTTTTTAAATTTTTAGCCATTCGGGTGCACGCTTTCGCTTGTCCTTGTTCGGCTAATCCAAGGGTATTTGTACAAGTATGGTAAATTAATGCCTGCTAAGACGTGCCTATGTTTATGAACGCGCCTATAAATATTCACCATTATGCATAAAGCAGGCAATTTTATTTTTGTGTTCTTCCTCTTTTTGTTGTCGTATAAGTTTCATAACTGTAACTATGCTTTGTGCTGCGTTATCTTAATGACAATCTTAACAACCCGCATTTATATTTACATTCATAGCGCCTGAGCCGCCATCTAACAACAACTATTCTCACTTCAATGGCCACAATTGAAACATAGCAACATTATTTGCTGCCGAAGTTCAAGGATCTTCGATTAATGGCGGCTCATAGTCGCAATTAGCATTCAAATGGCCTGGTTAGTTTGCGAATTTGTTATCTTTAAACACATTGATCACACTTAATGGGTAATAATTACTTTTTATGCAAAATTCATGACTCTCAAAGGGGCTACATTTAATAATTATTGAAAACTTTTTAGTATTTGTGAATATAATGTGAATTTTCCTATTAAAAATACTTTAAAAAAAATAATAAAATGTTAATATTAGTTGCACCGAAACTACAAAACCTTTCAAAAATCAAAAGTTTCCATCCAACAACTTGATTTTGATCGTTCAGCTTGCATAGCATCTAAAGAGTGCTCCATTTCGAGGTTTCCTGCATCAGTTTTCCACACAAAAACTACAAATTTAATGGGAAATGTTTATTATCATTCGAAAAAACATTCTTTGGTATTTATTTTTTGAAGAGTATCTCTTTCAAATGTTGGCCGCGGCTATGTCTCAGATGGTCCATCCGTTGAGCCAAGTTTTCGTTGACTCGTTGGTTTGCTCCAAAGCCAGAAACAAAGCGAGATTGTCCGCATAGACTTTAGACTTTACATATTTCCACAGAAAAAGTCTATCGTTGCGATGTCACACGATTTTGGTGGCCACTCGATAGGCCCAAAATGTGAAATTATTTCCTCACCGAAGTGTTCTCTCAATAAATCCATTGATTAATGTGATATATAGGAAGTGACTCCGTCTTGTGGAAATGACAATACGAACTCTCACACATCGACTGAAATAACTACATCTTTCAGAACTCAAAACATTATTCTGATTATTATTATTATTTTTGTGTTATCCACCGTAAAGTCCTGACTGGGCACCGAATGACTTCTTTTTATACCCGTACGCAGAAAATACTAACCTAAACTAGAAATGAAGAGGCGATTGATGCATTCAGAACGCATGCTTCGAAGATATCTCAATCAGAGTGCCCAAGGTGCTTCGACAATTGGTGCAAAAACGTACAGAATTAATGGGAAACATTTTAAAAAACAATAATGCTAGTTTCGTTGATAATAATACTTTTCTTGTTCTCTAATCCAGAAATAAAAAAGGCAACCGTCGTACCTTTATAATGAAGTAAAACTATTGCGAGCTTACTAAAGATAATTACTCTTTGCCACTTTACGTTTTCCATTTCGATTTACCGGAATCGCAAAATAATAAAGCGACAAGTGATGCACAACTGCGTGGCAGCAGATAATTTGCACTGAATGCGTACAAAAATAATCCCCAATAATCTTTGATTATTTCTCGAATAAATTCATATACTATACTGTATTTTACACATTCCGTGCATAAGTTAAAAACACAGGGTGTTTAAACTTAATAAACTTTTTTTCAAAAAGAGCAACGACACACATCACCTCTTAGTCGATTTTAAATATGCTTTTGACAGCACGAAGAGGAGCTGTCTCTATGCCGCTATATCTGAATTTGGTATCCCCGCAAATTAATACTACACAGCCGTGTTGGTTGACGTTGAGCACCAGCGAAAGCTCCATCAGGATCGGGATATATCTCCTCGAGCCGTTCGATTCGATGGAACGAGGTTTCAGACAAGGTCTCTATCGTGCTACTTCTTCCATTTACTTCAGGAAGAAATAATTCTAGCTACAAATCTAGACAAGGTGCAGCTGCTAGTGTACGCCGATGACAACGATATCGTTGGTCATAACCGCTCCGTTAATTCTGTTTTCTTCGGACTGGATAAGAAAGCGAAGCAAATGGGTTTGGCTGTGAACAGGCCAAAACGAAATATCTACTTTCATCAACCAAACAGTCGTCGACTTGGCTTCCACGTCACTGTTGCCAGTCATAGCTTCGAAATCGTATATAATTTTGTCTATCTTGGATTCAGTATTAAGGCCAGCACCTCGAAATCCAACGTAGAATAAATCTTGCCACCAGTAGCACCTTTGGTCTGAGTAGGCAAGTGAGTAGTGTCAAAGATCAAACTCTACAAGTCACTATACTCGTAACTCCCATCCTGCTACATGGTGCATAGACGATGACAACATCTGATGAGTCGACGTTACATTTTTTCCAGAGGAAGGTCCTGAGGAAGATTAGCAGTCATTTGCATATTGACAGCGGCGAATGCCGCAGTCGACATTAGTATGTTCCTGATACATTACTGCTTTTTTCGAAGTATCCTTTTTTTCTTTTCCTGAAGTACACTTAATTTTTCCTTTTCAAGCACCCTTTATTTAGCTGTTTCCACTTTCGTATTTTTCTTGTGTTCCCTTCGCTGTACTCTCCACAAGCTCCCTTTTGTGTTCATGTAAAAGGACTTATCTCAATTGTTGCTGCAGAAATAATTTGTATGAAATGGTCATGGTCATTATTACAAAGTTCATGATTTCTGAAATAAAATAATATACAACGTAATTAATGGTAACAATCAGAAGTTGGTGTATAAAAAAAATATAAAAAATGATACAATTGTTCAAAATACTCATCTTAAAGCTGTAGAGTTGGATATAAATAGGTTATGTATGAGGAAAAGATCAGAATGGAAATCCGATGAGCAAATACCAGAGAGAGTAAAGATCAGTATGAGCGGAGTTGCCTACATTTAGGCGACATGCTATGTCGCAGACATTTTTTATTAGGCTTAAGCAAAAGCATATAGATATATTTGTATGGAATAAGTTCATTAAGATTTCTTAGTACGATTTGAAAATCAGGTTACTTACTAGATTTTAGTTAGCTTGGCAAAAAAATACTCCACTGTTCAAGTCAAAAAATTATTTATTATAAGAGGCCATACACATCAGTAAAGCTTTTACTCAGAGTGCATTCACACTAACTAATAGTCTCTGTTGTTCAACAGAACACCTCAATCACAACCACCTCTTTCTTAAATCCATGCATCGGCATTACTGTGCCCATTAGCCTACCCTTTCCTACGCCGCAACCGTCGAGATATTACCGTAATGGATGAATATGGCCAGTGAAATATTCGATCTCTTCCACAAACTTTGCTTACAAGCTTAACGCCTACGCGTGCGGCATACTCAAGCACCAACAAAAAATAGGTGAAATGCCATACTACATAAACGTGTTTGTATGTGCGCCGTTGGTCATTGGCGACCAGCGGCTTGCAGCAGCGCCTTGAATTCGCGCGACAGGCTCCACTTTTGCTCACTCATTTCATTTGTGTTGGCCATTAAGGTGGCTGTGAAATATAACACGCTCATAATTGGCCATAAATCTGACAACAGCAATTTGTCAACACTTGTGCAGGAAGTGAAGCATTGCATTAAACTGCCGAACAAGGTCATCAAGCGGTTTGCGGCGTTCCATGCATGGTAAGGGTGCCCGGGGATTGCCAAAAATATGGCTAAGCGTTTTTTCGTGTTCACACCGAGCGCATTCTGGCAATGCTGTGAGCAGTTGGTGGGCGCTAAGCATTCTTTATGAGTATTCCACTTTGATTTCCTTCCCTTCCATTTTACTTTTCTTCAAATTAGATTGAAATTTCTTTATTTTACTCCTTAGAAGACACAGTACAATCCTGTAAAAATATTTACGGCATTAATAACTACATTGCAAAAGTTACGTGATTATTTAAGTGAATATACCAGTGTATGCCAGTGTCTGCGACATAAAGTCGCCTGTAGCTTTGTTGAAGTATTATTGAATTTGTTAACCTGAGAGAACACAGTTTGGATAAAACCGTTTTTTTAAGGTAGAAATATATGAATACCCTTCCTTCCATTTTTGGTCTTTCTAATGTGCTGTGAACTAGCCGTGGCCTCTGTTATCCACAACTGGTATCGACTAGTTTTCTCATATCGCTAAATGTCCACAAAACATGTTTCCCTCACATAATTCTAAAGCTGACTTAGTCGAATGCTTGTGTTCCTGTAAAAAACAAAAAAACAGATATTAAAAAGGGGTTACAAAATGGTATTTAGTTATCAATTTTATGATTAGTCCGAGTCACGCTACTAATCCCAGTCAAACCAGTCTTGCTATACGGTCGTTTTCGACGTTGGAGTGGACAGCTCTGCAGCACAGATTGGCGCCGTTAAATGAATTTTCCACTAGAGCCTTCGGTTATAGCTCAATAAACGGGCGTTTGTGAATAAAATAGAGCACATACCCTCATTAGAGCGGGTCTGTTTCTTTTCTATAAAATCTAGTATTCGGAAAATATACTAATGACCGCTCTGAACAACTTTCCCTTGTTGTCCGCGATTTTGAAGGCGAAGTTTAAAAGATCTGAAATATTAGTTATATGGGTCATATTTGATATATTTGTCTGATTCCGAACAATAGAATCCCAGAACGTTACAACTTGATGAGGGTACCTCAAAAACTGACGAAAAAAATTTTATAATCCCTAAAAAAACTTCGCCTAAAACTCACTGACTCCAAGCCGGGTTTGGACTCATAATCTCTTAGGCAAAGTTGTTCAGAATGATCCGTAGAATGTTTCCCTAACGCGATTTTTCCTTTTTTGTCACCCTGTATTTCGAACCGCTCTAACCATCATGCTTTATTTGTGAGAGAAGGTTTCAAGTCACGCCAGAAGCGAGTGGATGGCGCAGGGGCTTGCGAATCACCAACGATATTTGGAACATCTACACAAAAGGATCAAAAATGGCTAAAGGCTCGTCCAGTCGAAAATCTTTGCAATCATTAAAACTTAAACGTTCTATATGACGAATATGCTACTTCAGCCGGACTTAAACTGAACCGAACATTATTAAGAAGCAGCATAATCATGCATTTTGTTTCAATGTTATCGGAGCACTGACTCCCTCTATTGGCCTTGAAGTTCGAGCAGACTGTTCATTTCATGGAATGAGCCGATTCGGCTTGTCGCTTTTTCTGATAAAGAAAATTTCCTTGTTGTTGAGGTCAGTAGTGATTGGTAATCAGCACACAGCAGTCATTCTAAGTTCTCAAAAAAGATTCAGCACAAGCTTAAAAAAAATCTCGAAGCTATTAGTCACCATATCTGGGAACTGATACGAATTAAGAGCGATTTTTAACGCACAAAAAAAAAATTACCTCTGTTTAATAGCCGATTCTCGGAAATCAAATTTGGTGAAAAATATATACTGAAACTAAGTACCGCTATTTCTCAAAGCAAACATTAACTCATTCAACACGAAACTAGTATAAGGTACTATACATGAGATAGCTGCCTATTCCACATTCGTCCAAATTAATCAAATATTCTGATTATTTATTATTGATTGCCCTTCAATGTTTTCAATATATTCGAAAACCTGTTTATTTAAAGCGCATTGTGATTAAAATTTGTAAATACTCGTAAATCATAAGCGCAAACCTGAATGGCACCGCTTGATAAGTTATTGCGAAATATAATTAATACGCAATTGTCCTATGACGCTGATAATATTCGCGAATAATACTGAGATCAAAAGGCAATGAATACATAACATAATCATGTAACTTTGCGCTGTACCCTATATATGGTATATTGACTAAGGTACTATGAAAGGAGGCTTTCAGAAATATTACGAAAAAAACTCGAAACACATGTGGAAACATGAGCAGATACTCGTAAATTCAATTTGGTTATTTATTTTATAGCTCAAATTAAATTATCGTATTATCTAATGATTCATTCTCGCACGCTGGGTGGTTCAGAACGACACTAAATAAACTGGATTTGATGAACAGTGTGTAGCAGCCCACAGGTCACCGCATCTTTCAAACCAATAACTACTTACAATGCCTCCAAATGCCTGCTTGAGCACTAAATTGAGCTATTAATCTATATACAGTAATTTTTTTATACGTGTATGTATGTATATGGCATTTATTTGCACAACGCCCTGACGCTCATATAAATCTGTGAAATTTCACAGATGGAACTCATAATCTGAAAATTGCGCATACTAAAGACATTTCGTCTTCTACTCTCACGTTCGTCACTATATTAGGGTGTGGATCATTTGTATGAATTTTTTGGTTAAAAATGTTCACTCAATTTAACAGCTACGGAAAATTATGCTGATGCTGCTATATAACTAATATATAACCAATACATAAGCAATATATAACCACTTTATAACCAAAACACAAATTTTCTTTCAATATGAGTGGTTGCTATTATATCGTTTTTCCTTTGCTTGTATGTTATAAAAAGTGATGTTACATTATTTTGCTTTTTCAGTGACGATGTAATAAATTATAAATATATGAGAGCCATGCACAGAAAGTGATTAGTTACCCATAGTTTTGCGAAGATTTAAAAGAATATTCGCGAATTTAACCCAGTTTAAGGAGTATGAAGATCGATTAGAAATCCAACAAGCGACTGTTGATTTTTGATAACTATTTTGCTTGGGCTAGAAAATGAAAACGACGAAGAGCGAACTGGTCACCCGAACCCAAAGATGTTCAAGCAAGTTCTCTGAGCACTATTAACCTGGGAGTGGACAAAAATTTTACATATGACTCAACCAGCCCACGACTTCCGGCCTTAAACCTCGTATCTTCTGGGTAGCTAAAAAACGTTCACTTGAAGGGCATAAGTGAAAAGGCGAATCCTTCCTCCCCAGGGTCGCTGGGTTTGGGACCCGCCACTTAAAAAACCCCGAAGGGAATAAAATAGTATTGGGCAGTCGTCGAATCACCGTTAAGATTAGCTGAAACGAAATAAATTGCATCATTCTATTCGATTTTAACCAATGAGTTGGGTATATGCGGGTCGCTCCAAAGTTTGTACAAGTATTGCTCAGTCAAAAACAGCATCGCTGAGGAGATGTTGGACACAGAATTGAATCTGCTCCAGAAAGTCATAACTGGTGATGGACCATGGGCTTATGGTTATGATGTCGAAAAAATCTTAATCATCACAATGGGCGCTGCTTTATTTTCTGAGACCGAAAAATGCGCACCAAGTCAGGTCGAATATGAAGGTTTTGCCAACAGTTTTCTTCGATGATAGAAACGGCGTTCATCATGAGTTTTTATCAAAAGGTCCGACGGTCAATAAAGAACATTAGCTGCAAGTTGAGCGCAATTTGCGTGACGCAACCCGCCAGAAAATGCGGATTTGTGGACGAACCTAAAATTGGCTATGATAACTACTCTGCTCATGGATACTTGCTTTAGACCAATATTTGTCCAAAACCATCACCGGAATGGTGCTGCAGTCACCGTACACCGCACACTATATACATTAATCCTTTCATACACTACATTCTCTAAACAAAAATTTAGGAATATTTTTTTACAATCTTGCAACAATACTGTATTAATATAATTCTTTTGGACCTTTCTACTAAGTACGATTATACTGATTTCGTAAAATATGCACTCAAAAGACTCAATTGCTTGGCAGTATTCAGCTCTTTTATATCTTTATAGCCAGTGTTTTAGAGTTTATGTGACTATTAAATTATTTTACGAGCATTCTATCTTATCTCTTTAATCTTGTCACAAAAAACGTACCTCCAATAATATAAACTAAGCAATGAATATAATTTTTTCTACAGCTTTGAACACAAGTTCTTAATAAAGGTTTAACGCTTCATGAAAAATTACCTGGAATTAAATTTAATGGAAAAAATTGAAGGCACATTCGCTCTGAAACCGACACATTGATGGGCAGGTCTACTTTTCCAACGATCCGGCAGGCTCTATTAAATTCTTTATGCAAATTTCAAAATTAGCAAACAAAAAAATTAGTGGCTAGCTCGAACGGCCGAATCTAGCTCAACTTCCAACAGCCTCTATTTAAATTTCATGTCTTCTCAAGCAAGTTCCGACCGTAGTCAAATTCGAAACGTCGGCTCTTACGGTTGCACACCGCAAGCAGCCGGAAAGCTTTGTTTCACGCCGAAATATTCAAAACGAGTAACACCATAGACACAAGCGCACCTTGATTCCAGTTATTTGCATTAGAAAATTTACAATGTCAGTCAAATTAATTTGCCTTCTAGCGCTTTTTACACTGTGTGCGACTGTTATCATTACGGAGGCACGCGGAGGTGGCCGCGGCCGTGGCGGTTCATTAGGTTCCGCCTTCTACAGGCGCTCGCACAAAAAGCATGCTTCCTCAGGTAATGGTGGCTCACGACGGAAAATTATCACCGGCTCACCAGTATCCACCTCCCACACGAACTCAATGTTTGCAGCGGAAGGCGTGGATGAGAAGTTTGCCAAACATCGATCGCGACACCAAAGCAAACATCACAAAAGTACGAGCAGCCACAGCAGCTCCAGCGAACACAGCAGCTCCAACAGCCACAAAAGTTCAACTCACATAGATTCACACATTAGTCACAACAGTCATAGCACTTTAGGCTTAGAGGGTTGGCATAATACGAACAACTGGTATGGCTTAGGTTTGGGAGTTTCGCATCACAACACTCATGCTGCCAATCCTTATATATCCCACAACTGGGGTGGCCACCAATTGCCAGCTGGTCATGTCTACGTTACGCAACCATCCAGCATTCCAGTCAATGCCGTGTACTATGCACAGCCACCAAGACACACCAATACTGATGGTAATTAGTTGAGGAAATACTTTTACTTTCTTATTTTAGAAACCTTTCAATATTCGCTATAGATTCAACAGATTTTGCTTTGGGCTACCTTGTGGGTCGAAGTATGACGCGCCGTCGTCACCACCACCACCACTACGAACAACAGCCCGAACCGCAACCCAATAATCAGACGGAATCATCAAAAGTTATCGTTATAAACAATATGAATCCAGCAGTTGTAGCCCATTCCACAGAGCAGCCACACAATTGGCCCACTGACTCTGAAATATCGCTGGCACCGCTCAATAACACACTAATTCTAAATGGCGTTACGTCTTCTGAGCCCATATTTAAAAATCCTCCCATAGTTAGCGCTCAGACGCTTACCACAGCCGATAATGCAACATTCGAACTTCCAACAGCCACAGCGCCACCGCCGGAAACACCGCCCACCAACGGCATTATCTGTATGCCATGGAGCTTCAATGAAACCGATCCGACGAAACCGGATACAGTTGTTGTAGTACAGAAAACAATTTGCTTTCCGGCGCCTCCAGCGCCGCCTGCGCCACCGACCACCACCATGGCACCGATCGCGGGTGATAATATTGTTGATCTATCTATATATCTGAAGAATTTTTTAGATCAGTTCAGACATAGACTATATCTATAGCTATCATAGTCAGTTTTCTGAACAAACAAATAATAAATATTATTATTCCCTAATCTTAAACAAAAAATATTTATAAATTAACAGATTATTAATTCTGTTTCTTTACTGCTAGAAGCAGCTAGAATAATATAAATACTGACAGCATTAATCATGAGTTTTTATCAAAAGGTCCGACAGTCAATAAAGAATATTAGCTGCAAGTTGAGCGCAATTTGCGTGACGCAATCCGCCGGAAAATTCGGATTTGTGAACGAACCTAAAATTGGCTATGATAACTCCCCTGCTCATGGATACTTGTTGTAGACCAATATTTGTCCAAAAACATCACCGGAATGGTGCTACAGTCACCGTACACCGCATCCCAGCCATCCTTTTTTTCTAAAACTGAAGTGAAAAAGTACGACTTGACTGAGAAGGTAAAAACCGCAGGACCAAAACACGATTGCTTACTTTTTTAAGTGCTTTGAGGATTGGAAAAATGCTGGCAGTATTGCATCTGAGTGTGATTACTTTGTAGGCGACAAGAAATATGAAAACTAAGTTACTTTTTGCACAAACCTCGTATACATTAATCCTTTCATACACTACATTCTCTAAACAACAATTTCGGAATGTTTTTTCACAATCTTGCAACAATACTGTATTAATATAATTCTTTTGGACCTTCCTAATAAGTACGATTATACTGATTTCGTAAAATATGCACTCAAAAGACTCAATTGCTTGGCAGTATTCAGCTCTTTTATATCTCTACAGCCAGTGTTTTAGAGTTTATGTGACTATTGAATTATTTTACGAGCTTTCTATTTTATCTCTTTAATCTTGTCACAAAAAATCTACCGAATTATATAAATTTTAGCAACACATATAATTTTTCTATATTATTAAACCCAAGTTCTTAATCGAAGTTTAACGCTCGGTGAAAAATTACCTGGAATTAAATATAATTGGAAAATTTAAAGCCATATTCGCTCTGAAACCGACATATTAATGTGCGGGTCTTCCTTTCCAACGATTTGGCAGACTCCATTAAATTCTTTATGCAACTCAATACTTTCTTGTTTTCGGTAGCCTTCAAACAAGTAGCAGATCATTAACTTCGAAATATTTTTACAAATTAACATACAAACAAATTTTGTGACTAGCCCGAGCGGCCGAATGTAGCTCAACTTCCAACGGCCTCTATTTAAATTTCAAGTCTTCTCAAGCAAGTTCCGGCCGTAGTCAAATTCTAAACGTCTGCTCTTACGGTTGCACACCGCAGCAGTCGGAAAGCTTTGCTTCACGCCGAAATATATAAAACGAGCAACACTTCAGACACAAGCGCACCTTCATTACAGTTATTTGCATTAGAACATTTACAATGTCAGTCAAATTAATTTGCTTTCTAGCGCTTTTTACACTGTGTACGACTGTTATCATTACGGAGGCACGCGGTGGTGGCCGCGGCCGTGGCGGCTCATTAGGTTCCGCCTTCTACAGGCGCTCGCACAAAAAGCATGCTTCCTCAGGTAATGGTGGCTCACGACGGAAAATTATCACCGGCTCACCAGTACACACCTCCTACACGAACTCAATGTTTGCAGCGGAAGGCGTGGATGAGAAGTTTGCCAAACATCGATCGCGACACCGTAGCAAACATCACAAAAGTACGAGCAGCCACAGCAGCTCCAGCGACCACAGCAGCTCCAACAGCCACAGCAGCTCCAGCAGCCACAAAAGTTCGACACACACAGATTCACACGTTAGTCACAAGAGTCACAGCACTTTAGGCTCAGAGAGTCGGCATAATACGAACAACTGGTATGGCTTAGGTTCGGGAGTTTCGCATCACAACACTCATGCTGCCAGTCCTCATATATCCCACAACTGGGGTGGCCACCAATTGCCAGCTGGTCATGTCTACGTTACGCAACCGTCCAGCATTCCAGTCAACGCCGTGTACTATGCACAGCCACCAAGGCACACCAATACTGATGGTAATTAGTTGAGGAAATACTTTTACTTTCTTATTTTAGAAACCTTCCAATATTCGCTATAGATTCAACAGATTTTGCTTTGGGCTACCTTGTGGGTCGAAGTATGACACGCCGTCGTCACCACCACCACCACTATGAACAACAACCGCAACCACAGCCCAATAATCAGACGGAAGCATCAAAAGTTATCGTCGTAAACAATATGAATCCAGCAGTTGTACCCCACTCTACAGAGCAGCCGCACTATTGGCCCACTGACTCTGAAATATCGCTGGCACCGCTCAACAATACACTGATCCCAAATGGCGTTACGTCTTCTGAGCCCATATTTAAAAGTCCTCCAATCGTTAGCGCTCAGACGCTTACCACAGCCGGTAATGCAACATTCGAACTTCCAACAGCCACAGCGCCACCGCCGGAAACACCGCCCACCAATGGCATTATCTGTATGCCATGGAGCTTCAATGAAACTGATCCGACGAGACCGGATACTGTTGTTGTAGTACAGAAAACAATTTGCTTTCCGGCGCCTCCAGCGCCGCCTGCGCCACCCACCACCACCATGGCACCGATCGCGGGTGATATTAGTGCTGAAGTAGCAAGAATCATCAAAGAAGCCTTAGCTTAAACATTTTATTTTTGGGTTTAGTAAATAGCATATAGCATATATACCCGTAATCTATAGTCAGATTTAAGTTCCTCCTTATAAATATTTTATTGCCAATATTTTTAAATTCTACAGGGAATAATAAATTGAGATTTTTTTAACATTAAATTTGTATTTCACTGCATTTTTTGAGTCACTGTGGATGTACTGTTTACAAATAAAACGATTTTCAAAGATTTTTTGCAAAACAAAAACATTTTTCTAAGCAGAAACATAGACAATTTGGGAGGAAGTTTTCTCCAAATGTACTCTTCCGGAGTATGGCACCACAACTTTGTGGGTCTTCATTATTATTGCAACCTGAGCAGGGTATTTTAAGTGCGCCACGATGTCTGTAGCACTCAAAAGGAAACTTCGGAGACTCAATAAAGTGGTAGCTACATAAATGATCAACGTGACGAGTTGAGTCACTTCTTTTGGCTGTATATATGTAACTAGTCACTCAGTTTTTGAAGTATCGTTCTGAAATTTTGCACATGTCCAATCCTTACTAAGAAGCTACTCAATTTGTTGGAAGGACCGATTTTGGAATACTATAACATATAGCTGTCATACAAACTGAACAATCGAAATCAAGTTTTCGTATGGAAAACTTTATTATTTGACAAGACATCTTCAAGAAATTTGGCATGACTTTTGTTCTGAGATCAGAGTATAATCTCGGAAGAAATGGTTCAGATCGGACCACTATGGGATATAGCTGCCATTAAAACTGAACGATTGAAATCAAGTGCTTGTATGCAAAACTCTTTTATTTGAGGAAGTATCTTCGCGGTATTCAACATGGATTTACCAAAGCAGCTCTTAAATATCTGAAGAAGTTTTTTAGATCAGTTCGGACAACTATATCATATAGCTATCATAGTCAGTTTTCTGAACAAACAAATAATAAATATTATTATTCGCTAAACTTAAACCAAAAAATAAATAAATTAACAGCATTGTTATCAATCGCTCTGTTTCTTTACTGCTAGAAGCAGCTAGAATAATATAAATACTGATGGTACTGCTCTCACAAACTAGCAGAGATTAGTCAGAAAAAAGATGAGTTCTCTCTTTACTTCACTCACGCGCTGCTCTCGCTCTCTTTAGTAGTTTTATTTACAGCAAAAACTTGACTGAACTACTCAATACACTACACATACCGATATGGCATACAAACTGGTCACTTGCAACTCGGCATGTGCGACTCATCTGGCATTTTGTTTTGCTCCCGCTTTGATGTTTGTGCCGGCGCATGCACTGCCATCAATTGATACTGGCGTCCACATAGCCGCACATACAAGTGTACACACGATTATCATACGCACTCAACGGCTAAGCTGCTTTCGTATGCTAAAAGCAACAACTAACAAATAATAATAATAACAATGAAAGCAGAATCGCCACAATGAAAACAAACAAACACGATCATCTAATTACATGCAAACGTGCTGAGCATATATGCACAAACATATGTCTGTTTGTATGTATGTCGTTACGCATACGTTGAGCCGAGTAGAGCTGGGTCCCCCAGCAGCAACTGCCCGCAAATATTTCAAGTTTAGTTTACTCGCAAGCTTTGAACGGAGCGAACACAAAAACACTAAACAGAAAACAGAAAACAACAAAACTCGTCGAAAGTGCGAAGCGTGCTTCAAGCGCAGATTTTTATAGACACCGAACAAAACACAAACACAAACAACAAGTGAATCGAGTTTCATGTAAGTGTACGCAGCGCATTTCATTGATTTTTGCATAAATTTCAAAACTACCGGTTTTCAACACAAAAATATGTCACAGGCGCAATAATAAAAAATGAATAATATGATTAAATTGTGTTATTGCAAGTGTTTGACCATATACAGTACGCCGAAGGTCAAATAAATTGAGGCATGTGTTATTTGAAAAAATGAAAAAATTAAAAAAAATAATTAAAAATTTATTTCGAATTAATAAAATGCTCGCTCGTGCAACTGAATTTCTGCACTGTTTTGCGGTTTAGCAGTGTCTGTATGTATTAATCGCGCATATATAATTATTTTCTGGAATATTTCAACACAAACATACCTATGTTTTTGTAAAACGTCACTCAAAAAGGCATTACTGCAAGCAAGTGCTTTGAAATTTTTAAATCAGCAGCTCGCTGACCCTTTCAAAACGGCTCGCATGACTAAATCGCAAAAAAATATAAAAATATAAATTTGTATAATTATAAAACTATTTAGAATATACATATGTATGTTTAAAAATTTCCAGTGAAATTGCAAAAATTTAAATTACAGTTGAACTAAGACTAGTAGTTGTACATATATACAGCCGCTGGTCATTCATGTGAGAACGGAAGGGACTTACTATTTATACCCGTTGTTTTTAACACCCAAAAGGCAAAGTCAGTGGCACTTCAAAGTATATATATTAATGATCAGTGAATCGATTTAGCAATGTCGATTAGTCGATATCGGATGACTTTAGTATACAGCTGCCATACAAGCTTCCCAACCATAATTAAGATTTTGTATGAAAAATTTTTTAATTGACGAGATATCTTCTAGAAATTCACCTGGATATCATTGGCTAAGGAAATGATGCATTTTTTGAAGAAAAATTTCAGATTGAATCACTATAACATATAGCTGCCATACAAACTGAACGATCAGAAATAAGTGCTTGTAAGGAAAACTTTTCTATTTTACGTGATATATTTTTGAAATTTGCCAGAAGTAAGTATCTAAAATAATAACGTAATTTCGTCAAGAAATTGTTCAGATCAGATCACTATCACATATAGCTGCCTTGCAAACTGAACGATCAGCAACGAGAGCTTGTATAGACAACTTTTTCATATGAAGAGCTATCTTTACAAAATTTGGCTCGAATTATCGCCTAAAGCAATAAGGCAACCTCCAGTAAAATTATTCAGATCGGATCACTATAGCATATAGCTGCCATACAAGCCGAACGATCAAAATCAAGTTATTATATGAAAATTTTTTTATTTGAGGAGATATCTACACGACATTCTTTAGGAATTATTCTCACAGATAACGGTATAATCTCCGAGGAAATTATATAGATCGGATCACTATAGCTTATAGATACCTTACAAATTGATCGCTGAAAAGACCGTCGTTGTATGAAAAACTTTTTTATGTTACAAGATATCTTCACGAAATTTAACATGAATTATTTTCCAAGTCGACAAAAAATTTTCCAAAATTTTTTTTTTTTTAAATCAGATCACTATAGCATATAGCTGCCATACAAGCCGAACGATCAAAATCAAGATTAGGTTCTTTTTATGCTCATTAATGCTAAAAAAAGACGCTGTGAAGGCTGTTATAGCTTTGATACAGAAAAAGTTAATATTTTTTTAATTTTTTATATTCAAAAATGGTATAAACTTAAGTTCGAATTCGAAATTTTTCTAAATCAAACCAGTAGCAGTTCTAGTACTTACTTGAGTACTAAAAAATCTGCTAAAAGTAACTTCAAAACATCTTCAAAAAATTAAAGTTTAGTCATACTACAAATTATTTTTACACCAAAATTGTGGATATATAAAAAATCGCATAAATTTCCCCGCCCTTCCTATTCAAATGTACACTGTTTTAGCTATAATCGAGCGCCAATTAAGTTGAAGTAGTTTCCATCTCCAGAGATTAGTTTATTTTTCCTAATTTTTTTATTTTTGTAATCCACACATATATTTGTTTAGCTCATTTATTTCTGCTTACTAGTTTACGTTTGCTTATTTGGAAAAGCAACACTCATGTAAATTTCAACAGAAGCCGCAGCGATACTCCGAATTGACATTTGATCTTGCGCGCCTGATAAGCCTATCTTGTTGATAGCTTCTTTCAAGTGATTAATTTCAAGGCGCTCAAGGTATTATTATCAGCAATTTCGTGTTTAATTGAAAAAAATTAGCAGTAAAAATATAAATATATATATTCAATATAGAAACGTCAATACTGCTTTTGATAAAATGATTGCATTGAAAAAATCGCAAAGGACCATTATGTAGGCAATAAGTACTGAAATTTGAAATGAAAATATTCGACACAAGAAAGGAAGAAATTTCAAATTTGCAAGTATTGAATCTAGGAAAGTACCATCAATTACATAAGGCGTCTAGGACGAGTTTTCACCTGATTT
Source organism: Bactrocera dorsalis (assembly GCF_023373825.1). Classification (NCBI taxonomy): domain Eukaryota; kingdom Metazoa; phylum Arthropoda; class Insecta; order Diptera; family Tephritidae; genus Bactrocera; species Bactrocera dorsalis. The sequence goes on from NC_064303.1 coordinate 100,865,358, forward strand.
TAGCCATTCTAACCACAAATATTCACCGTTATGAGAAAAACACGCTCTCTCAATTTTATGAAGATAACTAACATTTTGACGGATATATACAGTATAAAGTCAACCGGAAGTTCGAAAACCTTTATATTAGGTATATGAGGGCTAAGGGAAGTATTGATTCGCTTGAACCTATTTTTGACACACACACATACTACTATCAGAAAAGGATTCTCTCCGAATTTTTTTTATATATCTCAAACAGTGACCGGTTGTTTTGGTAAAAAGTCATCCATAAGCATTGGGACCATATATTCAGTAACTATGGTCTTAAACAGTTTTGGTTCGATTTATGCAATTTTTGTCATAAGTTCGCACACCTCAAATTCACTATTCATGTAAAGTTTTTCCCAATATTTTAATTCATTCTCGGCATTTATGTTGGAAAGTGAAGGTTTCAAATAAAATTTAAAATTTTGTTATATGGGAAGTAGACCTGATTTTAGTCCGATTTCATCCATCCACCTCCCTGTAGCATAGGAATGTTAAAGAAACCTCAAATACCAAATTTGGTAGTAATCGGTCGAGCGGGTCTCGAGATGTGTGATTTCACCTAAAAGAGGGTGGTAACACGCTCATCGTCAAGGGCTCCATTAACGAATTCTCATACCATTTGGACTAGAATTTAATGTCTCTGGCGTATTCAGTTATTTAGAATTTTTTGACACTATCGTTAAATGAATGAGTAAGCAAGGGAGGGATCTCAGCTCAAAATTTCCTCATACATTCGTTAAATTCGCCTTAGATAATTCATCTCTTCACGCATACATATTGGCATTTTAATTTATTTTCACTCTTACATTTCAATCTTTTTGTTGTAATATCCTCCGGCAAGCCATTTAATAAGTAATTTTTTTTTCACAAAAACATACAAAAATATGTAATTGCATTGTTGTTGTTGTTTCCTCATTTCGCATAACTTCTTTTCGCGCTTTACAATTGACAGCTTTCGATTGATGTCTCTCACCTGCTTACTTTGAGTAGGCACTCGTAACAACTCGTGCTATCCACCACAGTCTCATTAATCACTGACACATTTAACTAACCACTCGAGTGTGACTTCAAGTGCACAAGAGTGGTTGGCTGATAGACACCCGCAGACAGACACACAGACAGACAAACGCGCTGATCGACAAAGAGGCCGTTAGGCAGCTTGCCAATAAATGCGGAGTGTACGAGCATATGCTGTAAACTTAATATAATTAAAATGGGGAATTAATTTTTGCTTTTTCACGTGGGAGATGCGCATAAGTATATGCTAGATACACATAGCTTTGAGTATGGATGTAGATATTTGAGTGTATATATACATACATATGTAAGCGTATATACATAAACATGGCATGTTTGCTTGATGGCTTTCAATGCGCTTGTTATTCGTTGCGCAATGCTTAAAGCTGTACTTAAATATTTCCTTATAAAGCAAATTTATAGCAAAATATTTATTTCGCCATAATTTATGCGCGAGAAATATTTGCTTTACGCGAAAGCATGGGATTTTATTGTTTTTAACTCATAACAACTCTGGGCAAAAAGTAGTAAGACTTTATTCATAATTTTAAAATTTGTAGTATATTCGGCAAAATCTATGTTGTTCCTCTCAAGGCAATACCTTTTGGGCCCAATATACTCATACGTTACGTTTTTTTCAATTCTCGTGGTTTTTCGGCTTCGGCTCATCTTTGCCACTATATTCGGCCGATTGATCATCTGTTTCCGGGTCGTAAGCATAGATCCAAGACTCATCGCCAGTAATAATATAAACAGACAATTATCACCTAAGGTCCATTCAAACATTCTGACAGTTTCGTAACCAGAAATTTGATTCCGCAGATAAAATGTTAAAGAACTTCTTTGTTGAATAATTTCACTCCTCGTAAAAATCGCCGAATGTACTTTATGTGCTTTAGAAATTTCAGAGTTTGTGATATTTGACACAGATGTCACTGACAGTCATGCCAACCGAGAAAAAAAATATTTCAACGAACAGGTCTTCGCGCGTAGTTTAAATGAAAAAGTCTTACTAATTTTTGCCCACAATTACTACTAGCTGAACACGCTGCATCTGTGACTCATCTGTGACGCATGAACTGTTTGTTGTTGTTTTTGTGAATGATGAATAATACGTTATTGTGTTGCAATTGCGCAGTACAGGTTTTGCTTGCTTGAATGACTGCCGTTTGTGTTTTGATATCAAAATTTTAACCCAATAATATGTAATGCCGGCGCATCACTTGTAAGTTAAAGCAATTATTTGTTCGAAAATCCGCTGAAAATGAGTAACCGTGATTATGTAAGTGAATGCTGGCATGCCAACACATACACACAAATACTATAATTGCATTTTATTAATACTTTTGTTTACCGCCACCAACTAAATTTAGCGCTGAGCCAATTTTCATCAAGCAAATGCAATCAAATAGACACTGAACAAACACTCATTCTATCATATTATCAGTTTCTGTAGACGTAGTTGCTTATCTGCGCGAAAATCCACACTTTTGCTATGCGATAAGTTTAGCCACAAATATTTTGTGTACGTAAATAAAATACAAACCAAAAGCATAATTCAGTAAATTGCGGGCAGAAGCGTATTCCGGCGCGCACTCATTGAGCCGCGGCCTATTTGTTTTCGAAAGCACTCATCTTAATTATGACTGACAAGTGACAACTAAATAAATTGTAAACACAAGGGAAGTGCGCGCAAACGTACCTACAAACTTACAGTGTTTGAAAGTGTGTTGTTGTGGCAGTGGATGCTGTAAAATTGTTGTGTAATTGAGACTACTTAAGAAATTGTAATATTTTGTAGATCTGCTGATAATTTTAAAATATTCTAGAGTGAATCAAGAAAGTAAAGAAGTTGTTTTGTATATTTGACTTGAGACGTTTTTACTTTAAAAAATTAGAAAAGAGAATTTTATAAGAGATTATCATAGTATACAAAAATTTAAAATATATAACACATACATTGTGACAAAAAAGGAAATTGTAAATAAAATGCAAAATATTTAATTATCCATCAAAAATATTTTTTATCACCTTCAAAGTAATCCCAATGATTTTTCCAGTCCTCGAAACACTTTTCATAAACACTTGCAGCTCCTTCAACAAATTTTTTTATCTCTTCGATCGACTGAAAACGGGTTCCACGGAGCGCCAAGTTCAGTTTGGAGAACAAGAAAAAATCACACGGAGCCAATTGTGATGAATACGGTGGTTGAGCGAGGTTTTCGTTACGTTATTGGCTTTAATCCTGTCACAATGGTAGCTCAAAGCGATGGTGTAGTATCATCGTGTAAATCCATGATTTGTTCTTCCACAATTCTGGACGTTTCCGACAGATGTTCTCACGCAAACGCCTCAATACGGCCGAACAGAACTTTTTGTTGATCGTCTATCTCTCCGGAACAAAATCAGGATACACCAAACCGCGAGTATCAAAAAAAAACAATGAGCATCACCTTCACCCGCGGCTTTGCCGTATTTTTTATGGTTTCAGCTCGTTTTTTGTCCACCATTCCGATGATTGTTGACTCTCAATCAGTCAATCATGAACAGTCATGACAGTCAATCTCATAAACCCATGTCTCGGCAGTTAAAATGCTCTCCTCAAATATAGGATAAGAATTCGCACCATCAAGCATGTCCAAAAGAATCTGCTTACCTTACTATTTTTGAAAAAAATTGAACTTTAGCGAGACGAGTCGAGCCAGAACCCCTTTCATATCCAAAATTTTCACCAAAATCATTCGAACGGTCTCGTGAGGGATGGCAAGCTCTTTTACCTGACGATTTTCAAACACCAAATCCTTCACTTTTTTAATATGTTCAACAGTGGAAGTGGAACGATCTCTCGAATTCTTTTCTTTTAAGACTTTGTAACACTCGCAGGCTTGTGTTTTTGATTTAACTGAATCACTGTAAGACTTTTCCAACAACCACAACGATTCCGCAAACGAAATTTAGTTACAAATAAAAAATTTTAGACAAATTCTTTGTTCGATATTTTATCCATTGTAAAAATCGCATTACTACTGAGGTATACCGACTTAAGCAGCTGCTGTAACCAAACTGGTCGATAGGTCTCGCTCATATTTGGCATAGTAATTAGGGAAAGTAATATAGCTGTAATTACTTGGTTATAATGGTTCAGTTTGTATAGCAGCTGAGTAATTTCTTTAGAGATTGCATTGTTAGCTTAGAAAAAAATCCATGTTAAGGTAACTCGTCAAATACAAAAGTTTTCCATACAAGCGCTTGATTTTGAAAAACCAGTTTGTATGACAGCTTTATGATATATGACATAGTGATCCGATAAATAAAGATTCTTGGGGAGAAAAGAAGATATGCAAAATCTCTGATCGATATCCCGAAACTGAGATAATAGTTCGCGTAAATTTTATACCACCCTAATATGCATGCAGATAATATCTATAAAAATAAGTGATTATGAATATAAGCAAAAAATACTGCAACTTGCAAATCTCTATCCAAGCCAATTGAAATATGCTTGATCAATTCTGAGAACTAATTGATAATGTGAAAATGATTCTGCGAATAAATTTTCATAAATTAAACTTTCTGTAGAAAGCTATGAAGCTTTGTTGATTGAATACAATATCTTAAAGATTAATTGTCTCCCGCCGTAATAAGCTATTGGGTATTAAGTCAATTAAAGTTAAGTCAGCACAAACACATTGCGTTAAGACTCACTCCTTCAATTCTTTACGCAAGCTACACAGCTTTCTGCAGAAATTATATTGCAGAACTTTTGCAATTTTCTTTATTAAAACAGCATTTACCCCAACGCTCACTAATTTAATTACATCTATCTTTCAGAAAAAATCAACTCTGTATATTAGCGCCCACTGTGCTTTATTTGAAGGCGCGTCAAAATGAGTCCGACAAACCTGAGGCTATACTGCCTCACAATCGTTTGCTTGCTCTTATCCAATTGCCTGTTTGCGGATGCAAAACGTGTTTACAGCGGCGGTCGACGCAGCTCCAGCAGCAGCGGCAGCTACTCAGCACGTCGCACGTCATCGTCATCGCAGTCGCATAGCTCGTATGGCGGTGGCTACACTTCACACGCAGCCGCACCAGCTTCGCGTCCATCCTACTCACATTCGGATGCAACCAAACTCAGCTACAGTGGCAACACCTATTCGGCACCCGCCAAACCGCAGAGCTCCGTAACCAGCCATACGCAATCACGTCCGGCCGCCACATCAGCACCTATCGGTTGGAATGTGCCCAAATCACAAGGTCCACCACCGGCATACTCGCCCTCCAACCCAGCGGGTGGTGCACGCACTAATATACACGAACCGCCACCAGCCTACAAAGCCACTGCACCGGTAGCTTCGGCACCTGCATCATCCTCCGTTTACAGAGCAAGTGCACCGCCACCGAATTATGCCGCCGCAACAAATACGGCCAACCGCGGCTCAATGACACCGGCACAAACATACAATCCCAGTGCATCGGCTGGCTCTAATAACTACCGCGGCTCGATGACACCGGCGCAGACATATAGGCCAAGAGCAAATTCAACAGGCTTTGGCAGTGGCTCACATACACCGATACAGCGTACTAGTGTGCAGGGCGTACAATCTAGTTATCCTCAACAGAGTTTACCTGCAGGTGCCACGTATTACAATTCGCCATCGCATTTACCAGCGGGTGCAACTTATCACTCCGCCGGTTCTCTGCCGGCTGGCGCGACTTATCACAGTTCACTGCCAGCGGGCGCAACCTATCATCCGGCTGGCTCTCCGTATCATGCACCTGGTGGTGTACCTGCCGGCGCCACCTATTATCCTTCCGCAGGCGCCTTGCCAGCCGGTGCTAGCTATCACCCAGCAGGACATGTACCTGCCGGTGCTACATATTACCCGTCTGCTGGTGGTGTACCTGCCGGTGCGAGTTATTATCCAGCCGCGGCAGCAGTGCCGGCTGGCGCAACCTTCCTGCCGGCCGGTTCGTCGCTACCGGCTGGTGCAACCTACTACCCACAGGCGCCGGTTAAGTCCTCTTCCGGTCTTGGATTCGGTAAGTATCGTCAAATTGTTTACTAAAATTAAACTCTGCTGTTTAGTATGTTCTCGATCATTGTTCTCTATTGGCACTATTCTGAACCTTTACTCTTCCACACAGGTTCTGGTCTGGCTGCCGGCGCATTAGGTGGCGCTCTGCTCGGTTACGCGCTGACACCATCTCAAACCAAAGTAATAGAGCGTGTGCCCGCCGGTGGTGGCTATAGCGGTGGCGGCAGTGCCCCACCAGTCAGCGGTGGTGACGATCGCATCATAATAATAAATAATGGACCACCAGGATCAGTGACAACTACGGATGCCGGTTCCGGTACAACTGTCATCACCACCAATGCAGCGGCTCCCGCTCCCGCTGGCGCGCCCCAACCAATGGCACCACAAAACTACGCACCACAACCCAACATGGCTCAACCTGTAGCACCAAATCCAGGAGCGCCGCAACTGGCACCTTTCGGCACTGCTTCAACCGATAATGGTGGTAATGTAGCTGCTGCTGTAGGCGGTGCAGCTGCCGGTGCAGCCATCACAGCTGCCGTTGCTCCATCCCTGAATGCCGCACCTGCTTCCAGCACTGGCGATGCTGCGCCTATTGCTAGCGGTGCACCTGTTCCCAATGCAGCTAATCCTGGCTCAGCACCCGTTCCAGTGCCAGGCGCAACCCCTGATGCCGCAGCTGGCGTAGCACCTGGCGCCGCACCTGAGCAACCGCCCGCACCAGGTGGCATTATCTGCGTACCCGTGCGTGTTCCTGAACCAGATCCTGCAGACAATACTAAAACGATTGAAGTGGAGAAGATAGCTTGCTACCCGGCACCACCTGCAGAGGCGACAACACCCTCACCAGCAGCCACAAATGCAACGGAAGCTGCAGCAGTCACACCCACTGCTAGCAGCGCTACCACACCAACAACAACAACCTCAGCTCCTGCTATCGCACCGGCTGCCATTAGCAATTCGGAAATTGGCGTACCATTGGCACCACTCACCACATTGACACCCGTAGTAGTTCCAGAGGGTTCGGTCGCTTTGGCGCCGCTCAGCCCGAACAGGCAGCCGGATATTATGAAATTGCCGGGCACTTATTATGCTCGACGCTCACTCTCCAACGTAGAGCTGGCCGAAAGCTCTGGCCTTCTGCGCGCCACTGCCGGTGCAACAAGCAATTACGCCAATTTTGGTATTGCCACAGTGTTGACACTGGTGGTGGCATTCTGCATGCACTAAGGCCCAACTAACGGTGTAGAAATCAAATGCAGGCTGTGGTCTCGCAAGTAGGGCGGTGAGTGAGGCAGAAATCAAAGCCAAAAATATAGTATAGCAGGTATTCTTCAACTGGCTACCAATCGGACGTTTTAAAGCTCTAGAGCCACCAACGGAATTCTCAACAAACAGTAAATTAGCGAAATATTCAAATTTAAAATTTTTATCTCAAAACCAATTTTAATACTCTTTTCATTCAAACAAAATTTTTTGAGTCCTACTCAAGTTTAGTGCATATAAATATTTTATGATTAAAACGATAAATAATATAAATTTATAATTTTAGTAAATACTGTGTTATCATTTTAGTATGAAATCGGTTAAATTCATACTGTACTGTAGTTGTAGTTGTATTTATCAAGGATCTATACCTTCATCATCGGATATTCATACCGCTGAAGTTTTCTACTGTATAATTCAGTTGATTAGAAGCTTCTTAGGTGTTTATTCTTCTTCTTTATTGACAGTAGACAGCACCTTCACGTTTACAAGATAGTTTACAAAGGCTCACCAGTCATTCTTCATTTTTGCTATTTGGTGCCAATTGGATATTCCAAGTGTAACCATGTCCTCCACCACCTGGTCTTTCTAACGGAGTGAAGGTCTCCCTTTTCTCTGCTTTCGCCGGCGGGTGCTGCATCGAATACTATCAGAGCTGGAGAGCTGCATTTTCATTCAATCGGACGACATGACCTAGCCGGCGTAGCCGCTTTTTCTTAATTCGCTGAACTATGTCAATACGATCGTATAACTGACACAGCTCATCGTTCCATCGAATGCTATATTCCGTTGCCAATGCTCAAAGCCCGTAACCAAAGCAAACCATAGATCTTCCGCAGAACCTTTCTCAAAAACTCATAACCCTGACTCATCAGATGTTGTCATCGTCTACGCCTCTGCACCATATAGCTGAAGGGGGATGATGAGTGACTTGTTAGGTGTCCGATGTTCTGTCATCGGATTTAATTAACCGATAGTCCGATACCTTCTTCTATCCAGCTCTCTCAAAAACTGTCTCACATGTCGAAACCCGTGGACTTATTACCAGTGGCGTTTTCTACTGGCCTTTTCTCTTTCTGTAGCTCCGTAAATGATTTTGATCGAAAAAGAGGGCTTATGCTTGTACGAGTATTGTGTTCTCTCATCGGATTGAATTTCCCGATAGCTTGACTCCTTCTTCTTGCGATTGCTTGGCAATCCAGATGTACGTATATGTCTGCTGTCACAGAAGCGACACAAATCCGGGAGGGATGACACCACACATAAAACCGCACAGGAAGCCTCAATTTATTTCTCGGAAAAGCTTTCTTAATTTCTTGAATTGTTTTCTACCGAACTCTCCTAGACTCAGCCTCGTCTGTCGAAGCCCAGGCACTTGTTACCAGTAATATTTTCTACTGAAACTTTTCTCTTTCCGTTCCTCCTTCCGTAAAGTATGACGCTTTACAGCGTAGAACTGTTCTGCTTCTATCGGACTGGCTGTCGAAGCTCCTTTCATCAGGATATCGTCTAGCTCATTTCCATTGATAGCTTTATATCCAGGGATCCATGCTACTTAGTAAGATAATGTTTTCAGTGGAAACCGTGTTAAGCACTTTTATGAACTCCGGTACCAATGCTGATTTGAATTCAACGGATGAGATTGCTTGAATTGCCACTTGTCACTGAGAATGGCATCACCCTCCGAACTCAGCTTGAAAAATCTTTAAAGGCCTGCTCAAGCGCACTGACAGTTTGACTTGTATTCCCATTATACCAGACCCAATTCTATCTGCCGTTATCGAGCCGCCTGTTTACTATTGCATAGTGGTCCTAAGAAAATACTCCTCAAGAATGTAGTCCGCCCATTCACTTTTGCTGCCTAGTGAAATTTTTAATCCCTTTTCAAAGTTAAATCTCTTGATTATGTCGTCTCTGGGGAAGCATGGCAATGGTAGATTCTACCAAAAGACGTTCTGTTGCTGAACGCTTATTAAACTGTTCTCACCATGCTCTGATGTCAGCAGAGCTATAATAGACCTTTTTGCTGCCATCCCACAACGATATGGCGCGGTAGGTGGTTAAAAATCACCTCTAGTGCAGCGGTTAGACTTGTGCATATACATAAGTAGCAGCAGTGATACATATGCTTGGAAGCCTCTGAACTTTCGTCAACTGTTTCTCAGCAGTTGTAGGTGAGACTCTCATATGTGATCATAGATTGGTCTAACATGGTGTACATCCAGGGTAGTATGTCTGGTTTACAAACCATTACCGCTCTGTTGACTTTTACCTTCGTGATAGTCCGCCGTAGCAGAGCCTCTTAACGTGGTAAACCACGGTTACTTTCCAAGGCGGCTCTGTCAGTCGAATTTGCCTCCTGGCTGTAAACCACTCCAATCGGTACGAATTAGGAGGTGGCAGCTCTTGGTAATCGAACGAGTGCGGCCTCTGGCAATCCGTCTGAGAAATGTTGTGCAGGACTACACACACACCAGTTACAAGACACCGAATGACGTTGCTGTTAAGCCCCTGCATCACGTCAAGGTACTCACCCATTCGAAAAGGCCTAACCATATATATAATATATGTATATCTAAAAATTACTGTGCCCAAATTTCAGCACTCCATTAAAGTTTAACTTATGTGAGTCTTATCCCTTATGGAACCACCCTAAAATCTGCGCTATTTTCTCTCTCCCTTTAATTTCATACTTTCACAGCACTTTGGGCTTTTCCTCCTTTCGAACAAAGCTAAATGTTTAACCATTTCTTTGTGACATTTACGTGCTTATTTCATGACATAACTCACAAGGGCAATAAAATAAATGGCAAACATTTCCGAGAATTAATAAATCTTGTTGTGGTTTTAAAGAAAATATGAAGAAATATGAGTCGACAAGCCGGCTGATTGCTTGAATAGCGTGAATAAAAATTATAGCTGATAACAAGCAGGTATTTATTTATGAATATATATAGAAGTGGAGGGGACGCAGAGCTACCTCTAATAAACATGTGTGGATCTGGGTGCAATTCCCGTTCGCAATCAGCTTCAAGCAAATTTTTCTAATAGCAACCTCCATAATACAATATTTGTACACATTTTTAAATGCGTCGTAGAAATATTAAGTTCCTTTCAAGCCAAACACGCAGGTGCACCCAACCTTATGCAAGGCATTAGGCAAATAAAATCACACATCGCAAGTATCACATACAACCCCGCCCCTCACATGCTTTCGGCTTTCACTTGGAGCAATTATGAGGTACTTTCAACATAAACAACAACAACCGCAACACAAACAAGATTATCATTTTCACTTGTAGTCATAATTTAACCATAATTAGCATTAATTATTAAAATTTATTGTAACATCAAAAAGTTAAACGACACAAATGCGGTGAAAGCGCAAAGCGTCGCCACAGGAATGGCATGGCGTTGGGGAGCAGGATGCGCCTACGACACGTAGAAATAGAAATATTTCAAATGCTGCCTTGTAGAACACACACACACATGTTGTCATAATTGCATATGTAGTAGAGAGACACACACACATACATAGAAAGCGCCTGCTCTGTGTGAATTATTAGAAGTGCTTATTTGTGGGCACACCAAAGCGCTCGTGGGACTGGGGTAAGCCAATAAAATAATTTTTTAATTGCGTCTAAACAGTTTGTTTGTTGCTGCGGCGATGACAAATGATAATCTGTCTTAAAGATGTAGGCTATTATATAACAGCGCCAATTCTTAAAAAGACGCATCAAAGCATAAAAGCGATTAAAAAA